>NC_142608.1:8518103-8669699 GCF_041222555.1 Hakea prostrata
TTGGGATTGGGTTTAAATTGCATTCATATTTCAATTTTTCATAGGAATATGCAAATGTTGAATTAGAATGCTAAGCATATGTGTATTGGAAAATGCCATTATGCCACTTCATTCCAGGTTCTTGATATATTTTGGGTTGTAATATTACTTTAGTATTTGCATTAGAAAATTCAGGGGAAGGGAAACTTGATTCCCAACACTCTTTTCATGCACTAAGTTCCTTCTATTGCTTAATCTCCATTTTAGTTCTTTAGTTTAATTACCTGTCATTTAGTTATTTAGTTAGTCAATCACAAATCAATCTTGTTAATTTGTTTAATTCAGTTTTACTTTTACATTGAAAGTTAAGGATAGAATTCTCCGTGGGATCGATACTCTACTTATCATTTATTACTTGATTGCGACACGTGCACTTGCGTAACATCTTGGTACACAAGCAACAGTAAGTCACGTACCATTAGTATACATCGAAGTGTATATGAACAATGGCTCGGTTGGGGCATACTCCACAAAGAGCTTTTCAAGAACCATCTATGGTTGATGAAGATTGGCCAACATCTCTTTTTGTTAGTTGCCAAAGTCCAAAAATGTTTCATTAAGAAGGCCAAGTTCAAATCTCGTAAGCATTTGAGCCCTAGCCCACCTTCCAGTTTGGGACGACAAATCACATCCCAAGACACCTTATAAATGCCGTTTTCAGAATTTCCTTTCCAAAGAAAGGTAGCTGTAATACTCTCAAGTTGTTGGATGATGCTGTTCGGGATGTAAAAGACATTCTCCCAATACGATATGATTCCTCCAAGTACGGATTGAATAAGAGCAAGGCGACCAGCAAATGATAGAGCTCGGTTTCTCCAACTCTGAATTCTGCCCTTCAATTGGAACCCCTAGATAGGTGATGGGGAACTCCCCTGCAGGGATGTGAAGGAGTTGTTCAAAAGATAGGATAAGATTAGTCGTGTAATTCCGATATAATATAGCTGATTTTGTTGGGTTGATCAGTAAACCTGATTGAGATGCGAATTCCATAAGAGTGTCACTAGGAACTTGGCGTTTTTTGTTGTTGCAGCACCAAAGACAAAAAGATCATCTACAAATGAAATAGTTGTGATTTGGGGTGATTTGCAATGGGGATGATAGTCGAACTTCCCATCCAAGGCACCATAAGTAATTCTGTCTGTGAGGACCTAAAGGACAATATTAAACAATAGTGGGGACATAGAACATCCCTAGCGGAGACCCTTGTTGGCTGTGAAATGAGGAGAGTAGGCTCCATTAACAAAAGTGCATATACAGGGTTTATCGTACATTGTTGTACCTAGTTAATAAATGGATTTGGGAAATTAAGTTTTATCAACAAAGTAAAGAGAAAATCCCATTGAACTGAATCATAGGCTTTTGTAATGTCAAGCTTGGCTACGAATCTAGGCTTCCCCTTACCATCATGATATCCAAATAAAAGTTCTTGGCTCGAAAGAATATTATCAGAAATTTGGCGCCCTTCAATGAAAGCTGATTGACTGGCATCAACCAAAGTGTCAATAACTTTCTTTAATCTGTTGGCTAATATTTTGGAGATGAATCTGTAAAGAAGTGGGGACACTGCAATAGGACGATAGTAGCCAAAAGTATTTTGAACATCACCTTTTGGAATGAGAGTTAACCTTGCCAGTTTAACCTGGTTGGGCAACCAAGGTTTTTCGGAAAAACCTTTTATTACTGTGCATAAGTCGTGTCCAATAATATCCCAACAACTTTTGTAAAAACATGTGCCAAAGCCATCAGGACCAGGAGAACTATTGTCATCCATAGTAAAAATGACACGCTTGATCTCCAAGCCAGTAATCGGTTCAATTAGAGATGTCGCCTCAGCCTGGCTCAAAGATCGTTAAAATGGAACATTTATATCTTCACATGGCAAAGGAGCTGTACCTAAATATAAATTTGTAAAGAATCGCCCAGCTTCAATACGGATCAGATCTGGATCTGTTAGAACATTGCCGGTGGAATCTGAGATGGAAGAGATACAATTTCTGCGACGACGTTCTTTTATGGCATTATGAAAGAAACCCGTATTACCATCACCTTCAGAAAGCTAGCGGATTCGAGATTTTTGCTTGTATTCAGATTCCCTTGCAAACATCAAGCTTCTTAATTTTTCTGTTTCTTCTCTTTTGGTTTGAAAGTCATTTTAAGTGAAGGGACCAAAGGCTATGAGATCTTGTAAGTGCTGAACTTTATTCTGTTGAGTAGTAATCTGCTCATCTAAATCTGAATTAGTGTTGCGGCTCCATCTCTTTAATTTATACTTGACTTCTTTACATTTAAAAAGAAATGCACAAAGGGGGAACCTGGTTGTGACTTGCTCCAAGCTTCAGCTACAATGGGGAGAAAACTAGGATTATAAACCCAACGGTTATAAAAGGAAAAGTGTTTACCTCTTGTTGCAGGCATTGTACCTAGGCATACCACCATTGGAGAATGGTCAGATATGCTAGGATGAAGAAAGCAAGCTAACGCATAAGGGAAAGTATTAGTCCATGTAGGATTAATAAGAACTCGATCTAGCTTTGATACAATTCTTTGAGGACCATTGGAACAGTTACTCCATGTGCGGCTATGTCCTGTCCATCGATGATCTACTAGGTCATAGTCACAAGTACAGCTCCAGAAGGGTTGGATATCATTGAAAGAAAGCATATTTCCTCCCTGTTTATCATTGATTTGCAAGTATGCTATAATCACCAAGACATACCCATGGTAAAGAGGGGTTGTTAAGTTGTTGAAGTGTAGTCCATAGAGTTTCACGATCATCAGCAGAGTTAAAACCCTATATAAATGAGGCTAAGAATTTTTGCTGCGATTGATTGACAATAACTCTTGTGTGAATAATCTGAGAGTTGGAGAGAAGGACTTCGATCTTGACAATTGATTCATCCCAAAGAACCCATATTCTACCATTGGTAGATTCATTGTGGTTTACACCATTCCACTTATTGTCGAACATGCGAAAAAAAGAGTCGTAATGGGCAGCACGGACTCGAGTTTCAATTAGAGCAAAGCAAGCTAAGTTTTGTTGTAGAGCCCAATCCATAGCAGCTCGACCTTTACCGGGATCAGTGATCCCGTGCACGTTCCAAGCTCTGAGCTTCATTGTAGAATTGTAGACGGAGGTCTGAGACCTTGCACTGGGTGGCCTTGAACTGGACTGCGTTCACGAATTCTACTATTGATATCATTAGGATAAACATTTTCATGGTGTTCTAGTTCTTCATGCTCTATCGCTCCTAAGACTTCAAAGCGGTTGCTAACGTTTGACGTTTGAGATCTCTTGGATTGAGTTTGAGATGCCGGAGGACTATCTCTAAAATCCAAACTTGGACGTATGCTGGAGTTAGTGTTATGCATGGGCTCTACCAACATGAGATCAGCCTAGGGTCTTTGGCATGCATTTGGATTCTATTGTTGACTAGGTTGATCAAAGTGGGCCACCATAGTAAGAACGTGGTTCCCATCTTCTATAATTTGAGAGTTGGAGTTAGATCCACCATCTAACTCTATCCCATTTAATCTTGCTTCCTAATTGGATGTAATTGGCACAACAGTCCTATCTGGATAAGAGCTGTTAGCTGGAAAGACTTCATGAAGTAGAGTCCTAGTATTCTTCAACGTTTACCTTGTTCGGACTCAATGTTCTCCGCTAGTGGCTGTGAATGCCTTCCCCTTTGACGCCGGTTGGGTTGCTTCCATGCCTCAACGATTTGCATTGCACTTATTGACTTCTCGGGTGCGTTGGGGGTTTGTTGGGTTTGATTTTGAGTGCATGCTTCAATTGAGTGTCCAAAAATTTTGCATGATAAGCAGTGTAGTGGTACCCACTCGTAGACCAAAGGCTGCTGGTATTTCATGACATCTCGCAAATGAATAGTGACGCTACTAGGTAAACCTCTCATTGCCTTCAGAGATACACATAATCACACAAATGAAAGACGATCCTTGCGCATGGTAAATTGATCAGCGCAAAGAGGAGTACCAAGCGTGTTGGGAATACGTCCTAACGTTTTCGAGCCCCATAGATGAAGGTTTAGGCCATACACACGAATCTAGATGGGTAGTTCAATTTCTTCCATTTTTCCATTGAACCAATGGTCGACCATGGTCGTAGAACTAATGGTATGGTGCCAAACATCCATGGTCCTTTGGCCATTATTTGGTTACTTGTTTGCTTCTCCTTGAACTCAAATACGAACATACTGTTGTCGAGGCCTTGAACGACCGCCCCTCCAACATGTTTCCAGTGAAGATCCACATAGTTGAGCATGCTAGTGTAGGATGATTTCGCACCGAAAACATATCCAATGAGAGCAGAACCCCATCGTTCTTCTTCGGCAATAACTTCATCATCAATGCAGTCTGCAATGATCTTATCATCTTCAATGGTGGGTTCAATGTATAGTAGTACCATGGAGCCATTCATAACCTTCCCTCCCTTAAAGAGGTTCGCCCATGATGGTTGTTCAGGTGGATTTGAAGCATTGTTGTGGGCAGATTCAGCAGGTTGGGAGTTGTGGTTGCCTAGTGGACGTCCACCAGGCGGCATGATGTGGAAGAGAATACCAGATGGAGAAAACCCTAGTTTTCAACGAGAATCTTTTTAGTCCTTAAAGTTTTTTTTTCCGCTAAAAAGATCATTATATTAAGCGAAGAAGAAATATTAAAAATACATCAATTAATACCGTATAAGGAACCAACCTCCCTTACCCGCAACAACTGTTGCCCCCAATACACCCTTCCTCACTTGTTCCTGCTAAGATTAGAAAACCACTAACTTATAAAACGAAATCTCGGACGTCTAGAGGCATCCACATCAAGTTCATTAAGGATTGAAGCTGACCAAGGAATGTTAATATCAGAAGTTCCTGTCCTAGCTGCTGAATTTGCCAAAAAATCTGCCACTGTATTAGTTTCACGATAGCAATGTAAAATCTTTCAATCTATAGTTAACAAATATTCTTGTAACTCTCTCCACATATGAAAGATATACCAAGGTATTTTCTTCTGTTGTATTAAAGTCACCACAACTTTTGAATCACTTTCTACCCAAAGCTTTTTAATTTGTAAATGCCTTGCCCAACGTAATCCGTGAATGAAAGTTTTCAATTCAGCCTCAAAGTTGGTTTTCTTTTGGAATATTCGCGGCATTGGTAATGCGTCTCGTAGGAGGGTCCTTAAAATGCTGTTAATGACTCATCAACTAGACATTTTGTGTCGCTGAACCAAAAGTGAATGTTAGTAAGTCCTTAAAGTTATAAGCTAAACAAATGGATGTCCACAACCCGTGTTTTGCACGAAAAAAAATCTAAATTGAACGGCTACAACACATGATAAGGCATTCTTTCCAAGTTTTCAATAGGGTGCATCACAAGATACAACATAAGTCAGACCCTAATGATTACAGTTTTCTTTAACTCAAAACAAAAATATTCATTTTATTACTACATTATACCGCAAAAAGAAAAAATTGGGCTAATTTTCAAAATACAAGGGGATAATTAAACCAATATACATCAATATATCTGACATTCCATGATAGAAGAAAATTGAACAATTGAAACTCTGTGAATGTATCCTGAAAAAACCATTGAAATTAATTAGTCAACATTCTTAACTTGTGGACCTTTCTCCAACTCAAAACCACCAATCACATCTTCATCAGCGATGTATTTGCCCCGATACGGTGTGTCGCTTCCACACTCGTGACATCTCTTCAATGGGTACTCCCTTGGTCTCCGGCAGCATGAAGTAGATGAAGATAGTCATAACAAAAACCCAAGCAGCAAAGAATAAGAAGAGCCCGTATTTGAAGTGGCACAACATCGCCAAGAACACCTGTGCTATTATGAAGGTGAAAGTCATGTTGACTGCAACATTGATACTCTGTGCTGCTGACCTGATCTCCAATGGGAATATCTCACTTGGCACCAGCCATCCCAAGGGACCCCATGACCAGGCGAACCCAGCTACATAAATGCAGATGAACAACACAACAATAATGGCATATCCCTTGGACAGATGATCCGATACGCCAGTCACTCCGAATTTCATCCCTATCAGAATTGCTACCGCAATCTGCATACAATAGATCGACAATTTAAGGTTGATTAACTTTATTATAGGTATAATCAGTAATTTACAGAGAAATTAATCTCAACATTAAGATCTAGTTTAATTACCTGGCAGATGAACATTTGGATTCCGCCTTCCAGGAAGAGCTTTCTTCTACCCCAGTTATCAACCAACGAAACGGACACGAATGTGGCAATCACATTAACCAAACCGGTGATCACCGCAGACATAAGGGACGCATTATCTCCAAACCCAATTGTCTTGAACAGCACTGGAGCATAAAACATGATGACATTGATTCCGGTGACTTGCTGGAAAAAGGGGATCATTATGGCCATGGTAAGGTGAGGTCTGTATTTGGGCTGCAAGATATTTCTCCATGGGTGTTCCACCTTTTTTGATGCCTCGTTAGCAGCCACCAAATCTTCAAACTCATCGTCCACATCCGGAGTACCACGGATATGTTGGAGCTTCTGTTTGGCTACCTCAGCTGAGGATCTCTCAATAAGGGAGTTTGGGGTGTCTGGAAGGAAAATGGCTCCAATGGTGATGATGGCAGCAGGGACAGCAGCACCGCCCAGGCTCACACGCCAACCCCAACCTCCTTCAATCTTAGCCGTGAAGTAATTAATCAGGTTAGCGAAGAGGATGCCAAGAGTGATTGCAAGTTGAAACCCGATGTTGAGAGCACCACGAAACTTGTGAGGAGCCATCTCGGAGAGGTACGATGGCACTGATTTGTAAAAGGAAATTTGTTATTCAGTTACTCAAATTCCAGCCATTAATCGCATAAAAGATTTAAATCAAGCTGCGAACTTATTTAATAGGAGGCAAAAAGGAAAAACACTGAGTTGTAGAAGAAGATGATTATCTTAGACATGTAAACCAAAAACAGTGAGTGCAGCAGGGAACAAAAGATCCAATAAATCTATACATTCACCTGATTAGCAAATCCAACACCAATACCCAGTAGAATACGTCCAATGATAAGCATCGCGATGTTCACGGCAGCAGCATTGATAACAGCTCCGGCAAAGAAAACCAAACCTCCGATAAACATGGATACTTTGCGACCAAGTTTTCTCGTGACGGTAGAAGCGAAAAGCGAGGCCACCAAAGCAGCGAGGTACAGTGAGGATGTAAACAGTGTGAGAGTCTCACTATCAAATTTACAGTACTGATTTGTGGAGTGATCATTATGCTCCTTTACGAACACAGAAGGGAAGAATTTTTGTAGAAATGAGTCCATAGACGTTACTCCACCTAAAAACACAAGAAATCCTCCACAGATCAGAAAAATGAACCGAAAAGAGAATAAAAAACACTCATAGAACTAGCATTAATCAAGATATTGCCTGCGATCTCGGAGATCCTTACCAGAAATACCGATATCGTAACCGAAAATTAGACCACCGGAAGCGGCAATGATACAGGCCAAGATGACGTACGTGGTGAGCCTACCAGGGTAGTCCTTGCCTCCACCGGTGGTGGAGATAACCACACCTCCCGCCATGATCGCTTTCCTCCTTTACTCACAGAGCTTCTCTGAGAATGAAATCAACGGTTTTGCACAAGAAACAAAACCGGAAAAAACGAACAAGACTTGTTGAAATTAGAAAACAGAGGAAAACACAGAGACGAGTTGGTGAAGAAGAAATGAAAGATTAGGACCTCAATTTATACTGAATCGCAAAGACGAGCTGGTGAAGTCAAGTTATCAATAGATGAGGAACTCTGTTTTTAGTGAAACGAGAATTTCACGTGCTTAGCTGTCTAATAGGATAATTCCGAATTTGATTGGTTGAGAAGGTATCTTTCTGTGGCTGACTCAACTTGCCCCATAATTACAAACTGCCCTCTAAGTTGTCTTTATCCACTCCCATTCATCAGGTTTCTTTATTTAAGGTCAATGTGGACTGATGCTTATAGATCAAGAAACTCATTTACAATCTCAAAAAGTTTGATTTTCTCTTAATATTACATCTTTACTTATTACCAATTATTTCTCAATAGGATCTCAAAACTTATATTCAAATTTGTCATCACCGTATCCTAAGAAAATGCATTACTTGATTTTATCATCAAGCTTGATCCTCTCATCTTTCAAAATATTTATAAAGGCCTTGTAATTAAATACCTTTAAGTGGTCATAAGAAGCATCTTTGTCACTCCAAACCTTTTGAAGACCATCTTCATTCAAGAGAACTGATGGAGATAAATTTATCAAGTACATTATTGTATTCATAGCTTCTCCTCAATATTTTGATAACCTTGCATATTAGAGTATACATCTAATTATTTTCATAATTAATGCACTTCATCCTTTCAGTTACATCATTATGTTGAAAAGTTCTTGAAATAATTTGTTCACGTCAAATGTGATGCTTCTCAAATGGACTACTATATTCACCACCATTATCTCTTCGGATGCATTTGCTTCTAAAAATTCTAAGCATTTGATTTTCATTTTTCATAACAAAGCTCCAAACATTCTAGGATGCATCATCAACAAAAGTAATAAGATACAACCCACCAGCAAGGTTTTGGTCGTCATGAGACCACATACACCTGAACGAATCAATTCAAGAATTTATTTTATTTTATTTTATTATTTATTTATGACTTAACAAGTGAGAAAGATAATCGATGTTGCTTGCTAACTAAACAATTGACCACAAGGGGTTAGATACATACCTAAGACTGAAAATTGAATTTCTTCTTGACAAAATTTTTAAACCTTTCTAACTCACTCATGTGTATAGGTCAGTGATACCACAAATATGATGTAGAGTCTTTTAAGGTATAATTGCACTTGAACTCAATAAAGAGAGTGACACGTTTTGACTTTTTCCATTATAAGAGAGCCCTTCTTCAATTTTCACACTCTAACTCATAAATTGTGACTCATACCCTTCATCATCAAGTTTTCCAACTGAAATAATATTCAATCTAAAATCCGGAATATGTCTCACATCTTAAGAGTCATTTTCTAATCCAAATTTATTTTGATGCAAATATCATTAATTCTAATATCTTTGACACATCATTGTTTATCATCTTTACCATGCCAAAGTTACTCGACTTGTATCTGATAAAGAAATATTTATTTAAAGCAGCATAAAATGATAGTTTTCAGTTAACTTTACCCTAGAGTCGATCTCCATTCATTTTAGTTCAACGTGTTCTTCGATATTGATTTCGGAAAAGAGCTAACCTAGGATTCTTTTGCGTTGATTAATGTTTAAACTATGTTGCTCCATGTTATAGTATTATTTCAAAATTTTCTATGCATTTTGGAGTAGTTTATGTCACACCCCACACAGCCGCATCCGAACTTACCTGAATACTCGTGGGGATGATGCACACTACATGATCTAGGTTCACGGCCAATCCATAACTACAATACAATATGGCATAGTCTAAAGAGAAAAAGAAAAAGAAGGTACCAATTGTTAGAGTTATTACAGTCATCCAAAAAGATAAACAAAGTCATAATCGGAGTTAAAAAGAAAAGTTAGAGTCAAACAGTGGAAGTCTCAAATTATCAAGAAAGGTTTAAGAGAATTTTGTTTAATGCTTCTATTTCTCAAAAGATAGTTATACAATCCTAGTCAAGTTCTACCACATCTCTAAAATAATCAATGGCACTAAAATCGACCGAGCATCGTATGAGCAGTTCAAGTATGGACACGCGTCTCCATGGGTCTTTACATATCTGCCTGCAGGATGTCATAAGGCTAGGTCGGTGATGCATACTCTGAAATGATGGAGTCTTCATAACCTATAAAAGAGTTTAAAGAAAATATATTTTCGAGCAATGAGTTCCGCAGAACTCCACGAGGTCAACAAAATCACATATCATGCATCCAATACATATATCAAATATGAAATATGAATCTAAATGAAATGCACTGATGTATTATACAAGCATGCCCCTTATATTCTAACAAGTGTTAGTTTCTATGGCAAACATGCATTAAGTCGTAACACCAGGCTCCTTTGGGAAGTCTCATCACTTTGGGTAATACCTCTAGATTTTTATTAAGGGTATTTTTGGCATTTACCTTTAATTATAGCCATGACTATATTTATATAGTAATATTTTTATGTTCAATATAATATAATGTGATTTAAATTATTATTAACATTATTATTGCTAATTTCTAAGAAAATTTATGATTAAATTGAAAAGAAGAATTTTAAAAAAAGGAATAAAGTAATTACCCGTTATACTGACACTTAATTAAATATATTAAGTTAATAATTATGAAATCTGTTAAGTAATTCTAATATATTAGTATAATGAATTTAAAACCATTAATGAATTATATTGATTGTTTTAATAGAAACAAAACTTCATCTTAGAAGAGAAAGAGGGAAAGAAAGGTTTGTTACTAAAACTTAATCATTAATATTGTTTTATTTATTATTGCATTTGTTGGGACAAGGTTTGTTGTTGTTGTTGTTGTTGTTGTTGTATCTCAAATTTTTTTTTTAGTATAAATAGAGGTGGACTTAATCTTATGATGGGGAGAATTTCAAGAGAGAGAGAGAGAGAGAGAGAGAGAGAGAGAGAGAGAGAGAGAGAGAGAGAGAGAGAGAGAGAATTTAGTAGTTGTTATTTGGCTGGCAAAATGTCGGCTGGTTTCTATATTTTAATTACAAATCCATTAGAAAGGTAAGTGAGAATCCCTCGTATTATCTATAGTTTGAAACATTGTATTTCATCTTGATCTATATTGCATGTGAGAATCCTTCAAGTATATCTACTAATTTTAACCATTGTATCATTGGATCTATATTGCAAATCCCGCAATATATCTACATGTTTGATTTGTTGTCTTTTATTTAATCACAATTGCAAGTGATAATCTCATACTATATTCATATGTTTGAGTTGTTGTCTTTAATTTAATCTATATTGCTAGTGAAGACCCTACATTACATTTACAAGTTTGAAACCCTATATTTTATCTTGATCTAGATTGTAATTAAGATATTGTTTATAGTTTGAAACATGATATATTGTTAGGTTTTTTTTATTAAAATCTATATTTAGTTTCAAAATTAGTTTTTGCATTTCTTTTATTTAATTGTTTTGTCAGTGTGTGGGACCCATGAGGTAAGGGTGGTAATGAGGCACCTATGAGTAAAGGAGGCCCTTCATGACCTTGGTTATGAGGCTCTTCATGAAAAGGTCTTGACCATGGTGATTTGGTGGGCTTATTTAAAGGGTGGAATTTACTAAAATTCTAACTCTTGACCTTCGATTCTCATTTCAACTTCATGACCATTCATGACCATTACCATGAGTGGGGTTAAGGTTTTTGAATGGATTAAATCTAATTCATTCAAAATAAGTGAATATGAGAGTTACTTCACCAAGTAGTGGGGAAGTTAGGTCAATGTGGTTTATTCACATTAGTAGAGGAGGGACAAGCCCATTGATTCTCCATTAGTGGAGAATTGATTCTCCCCCTTGTGAGGAGGTGAGTCATTGTGATTCAATGACCCAATTCATTGCCTTGAGAATCTCAAGGGGTGTAAGGTGTGGTTTGGGCCTATATAAACCCAACCCTTCCTTGCATGTGGTGTGTAATAGAGACACTCATCAGACTCACATTATTTGTTTTACAAAGTTCATTTCTTTCTTTGAGTTGTCTAAGTGTTGTGCTCTAGCTTTTGGCTCCTTGAAATGACTAGAAGAACTACCTCATCTTCTAATTGGAGGTTGTTTTATCTTGGAGTAGGTGGTGCGAAGAATCCTTGGTAGTAGGGTGCATCAATTACCTTAAAGACAACACTCAAGGTGTGACTCAACCTCATTGATTTGTGGTTCGTTTGATTGCAACATCGAGCTCTCCGAATTGACTAAGGTTCTTCATCTTTCAATTGTATTGCAATTTCATTTTTTGTGTTTTGTAGAATTTGTAATACAATTACCCCAACATATATCATCTTGATCTTGATTGCTAAATTTGAATCATTGTGTTTTTAGTATGAATTGAATTTTATCTCGTTTCACATATTATGCTTTGATATGATTACTAAATGTCTATAAATTTCTATGAATATGAAGATTTAGAATTACATCGTGTTTGGGAAATGCCATGTCAGCATTACATATAAGTCTTCATTAGTTTTGATGATAACAAACACGAATTACTAATGCCTATATTAAGTTGTGATTGTCCAGATCAATACAAAAGCAAGTGGACCGAAATCACGAGATGCTCAAACCCAAGTAAAGGTCAAGACATCTATTTGGTCCAGATGGTCGTACGTTTGGTATAGCTTAAGCCCAACGACTAGTTTTAACTACTAACTTTTGAGACAGAGCTCCGACTTATTCAAATGGACGTTCGTCTAGACTGAAAACTGAAAGAAAATTTCTATCCATTGGGAGGTTGGGCCAAGCAATTGAATGCCATCTTTATAAGCCCGAACACCCCCCCCCCCATTTGAGAGCTTTTACCTTGCCTATTGAGTTATTACAACCTTGCAACTCTCAAACTCTCAATTTGTGAACAAACATTGATTAGTTACCTTCCAACTTTACTCAACTTTGAAGGACATTCCAAAGTTGTTAAGCAAGTTCATTGGAGTAAGGCTTGAAGTGATTGAACGCCATTGGTACTTCATTAGTGGTGCATCCCTTCCGTTGAAGCATTCATTCATCATTGCATCACACTGACACAAGGGGTAAAGTGTCACACCCCTTGTTAGGTAATATCTTTCATCTCCAACATTGTGTTGTTGCTCAATTCTAGTCTAAGTTGATTAGAATTGGTAGATGGTATTCTTACCCTACTTAGAACAAAGATTGTAAATGGTGCTCTTGCCTTATTTAGAACAAAGATTTTAAAGGGTGCTCTTGTCATATTGAACATATATTGTAAGAGACCCATTGTATTGAAGGAGAATCACTAGTGGAACATTTTCTTGAAGCCAAGAGAAGAGTGGACGTAGACTTGCAAAGTAAAACCACTATAAAATATTTGTCTTGTGGTTGATTGCATTACTTTAATCTCATTGAAATTTACAATTTATCTTGTATTTGAAATTAAACTGAAAAATTAGGCAAATCCACTAGTTGCAACTTATTCACCCCCTCTAGGTTTCCTGCCGGGCGCCGAGTGAAATCCGGACACAAGGGGACGGGGGGAATCTCGCCCGAAATCAGAGATCACCTTACACAAAAAGTGATCATAGTTTGGGTAGGGGAAACCGAGATTTCATCCCTATTATAAAGTGAAATATTGAACTAGACCAATAAATATTTTCGGTAAATTACAAATTTTCCAAGATTAGCTAACCAACAGTATTTTGACCGCCGAGTTGAAGTCATAGATTTGAAATGATGTCTGACTGCCCGCCCTTAACACATTACATTGCATATTGCATTATAAAATGAACAAGACATTAACTTTTCCATTTATCATGGTCCGATAGAGAATTGAATGGGTTGATAGGTTTGTATAACGCACGCAGGCCACAGAACGACGTGGATCAACCTTCATCCCTTCATATTAAAAAAATCTAAGATATATACTCGAGGGAACCACACATATCAGGGCTGTATAACATGCGCAAGCCATGTAATGGCATGGGTATGATGTGTTGAATCCCAAATTTTGAAGCAATACACATGTCAAGGTTGTATAACGTGTGCAAGCGATGTATCAACATAGAGCAATGCATTGTTTCCAAATAAGATAATAATGATTTTGTGCAATAACATTATTACATTATTTATTGCATCTAATTGTATTTTTTTATATTATTTCAATACATTTCAAACATGTCGATACCTTATTGGTTTTAATTTTGCTAAGTTTTTTGAAATTTACCCAATATTTTTCTCCAAATGGTGAATCTGTAGAGCATGACCTTGAGGAATTGGGTTATGAGGCAGAGGAAGCCTATCTTGCTAATGAACCTTTCTCATATATTATTTGTTTAGGATATAAAATATGCTTTTATTTATCTTTGAATAATTATGTATTGGTGATGAATTTTTTTTTATTTGATAAATGTAATAGTCGAACCCTTTATTTTGAAAATTTTAGAATAATGAAAATGTTTCAATTTATTACAGTTTAAAAATAAATTTTCGCTAGTTAAATATTTTGAATTTTTCAAGTTTAATGTTATAAAATTATTGGTCTATTCTATCATGATTGGTTCACTACTTAAGGGAAATCGATTCTTGGTCTAATTATCGACCTTATTTCCCATATTGGAAATTGGGGCGATACACCCTGATCCCTCATGGACTAGCTACCTTTCTTGGGATCCCACGATATAGGGGTACGGTCAGAACATACCATGGTTGGGGATTAGGTCATCACTCTCTCACCACACCATTGGTATGAGTACTGGAGCATGTCAGGAATAAGTCTAGCCCAATACAAGTCAACTACATTTCATACTATATGTGGTCCAGATATCTTTCCTCATGGATTGGCTACCTCTGTTGCTCCAGTATCGTTCCCACCCAAGAATGCTACTCCTCATGGACTGGCTACCTTTGTTGGTTTGTTGGACTAACTATCTGTAACCCTACGATGGTATACATATGCTTTGGTGGATGCTCTTGTGTCTCCTCACAAACTAGTTACCTCTGTTGGACGACCACGAATCCAAATCCTCCACATATGCAAAATTACCATTGCATGATAATAGTGGGCATGTGTCTCCTCACCGACTAGATACCTATGTTGGATCCACAGGACCCTTCCACTGCTATCACAGGTCACTCGGCTTCAATACCCATACCGAATGAGTAGTAGCATGTAAAAACGGTACTCTAGCCATGCATCTAGACACCTACATGCACATAAAGGACTAAATGAATGTGAAGGCACCAAGGGCATGGTTGAACCCACAACCCTGGGTTAATATACATGTAATGCATTATCACTCAATTCCCAATATATCACATTCACAACCATAATTTGAAAATGAGTTGAATAATAAATAAACATAAAATATCACCTTATTATTTTTCCGTGCAAAGTCCCACGTAATTCATACAAAGATATTCCACATTCATAATTACAAGAATTATAATCAAATTGAATGCTCAATATATGAAATGCTTTTCATCACCATATAATAACAAGCAATACAATCAAGTATATTACATATGATATATGAAAATGTATCCCTCACCTGTTAAGGACAAGTTAAACTCTCAATTAAAGCTCAAGAATTCCACAATTAAAGTGTGCAAACAACTCACAAACAACCTAAAAAACAAAAGGGTTAAATTAGATTTAAGTTTGGGAACAAGACTAAGCATCATAGGAATCAAATTCATCTCACCCAAAAGGGACCGGATGGATAGGGCTGGTCACTTACCCAGTTGACTGCCCATTGGCTCAAAACCAAAAAGGCATTTTGTTGCCCTATTTTAAAATTCAAATTTCTTGCCCTATTTCAAAATTCAAACTTTTTGGGCTTCAATAGCATACCATACATGTCCTAAGAACACCTTCCAAACACCCAAACTAGTCTCCAACTCAAAAGCCCCAATTTGGTTTTCAGAGAGTCGCCCACGAGCATTTTAAAAAGGATGAATTGGTCTAAAAATGAAGGGATAGCATGAATCGCTCAATGGGGTTGGAAAACACAATGGGGAGTAAGATCAGTCATTCCATTCAACCCAAACTCACCAATATCATCCATAAAGCCAACAATCCATCAAAATATTAAGAAGAACACTTGAAAGAGGGGTTTTGAGAACATTCTTACCTCAACACGAGCTTACCCTTTCGATTCGCAGTTCAACACCTCCAATCGTACAAGAATCTCTCCAAAATATTTCCTCTTCTCCTCTCTTATGAGCTCAGCCTCCAAACACATAAAAAATCTCGTTTATGAGGTTAGAGAGTCATAAAATAGGGTTTTAAACCCCAATTTCAGAAATTAACAATTCTGGGCAAGGGGCAGTTGATCAAACTGTGCAACTGGTTCCAATCATGGCCTCTATCTTCTTCTTAAAAATGCCGATTGTAACACGCTTCAAAGGGTAGGAACCTCTAAACATTTCCTAATCAATAGTATATTTTACTTTGGCATTAAAGTCCTCTAGCATAGGTTTTTCGTGCATGCAAAAACTTTACTGTTTATGTCTTCTAGACTGACTTTCTCCCTCTTCTTGAAATCAACTAGGGTGGTCGAGACTTCTTCTTGTTCATCAAAGTCTATAGTTTTGATTTTCTAAACTTTCAAGCTCAACTCGGATGGTTTGAAATTGCCTTCTACCAGTACTCCAGGTTCGCGAACATGAAACATCAAGTTATCAGGTTAGGACTTTTAAGGATCACAGTTTAGAACCCAATTTTGAAGCCTTCAGTCATTCCAAGTCAATTTTGTCCTCACTCGAATGGTGGTTGGTTGCCCTGGTCGACTGTCCTAGTCACCCCAAGCAACCCACTTGACCAACCACTCCTTGCAGTGTTGATTTTTGTTTCTCTTTTCGATATAGGACCTCTAAGGTTATTTCTAACCTTGAACCAACATTTTTTTAGGACTTTTTGGGAAGCATGAACTTGCCCTTTCAGTGTCTTTCCGAAGTTGCCAATCAATAGCAAAGTGAGGACATTTGCTTGCACATAACCATTGTCGCTTTCTTATTTGATTTGAAACTTGCATATTGATATACATGCTGCTGTTATAAGACTTTGGAATGCTACTATTAGGAATGATGATTATGTTCTGAAATTATAGAATACAAAATGATTATTATGGACTTGAATTTGATTTTGGATTGTGAATGTTGATTTAAACCTTTTACTTCCTTGGGAATTTTTTGTTGTTGTGACTATGAATTGGGGAATACTAGATTGGTAGTCTTGGCTTGGGATAACAGCGGCTGTTTGCCATGACTAGGAGGTCTAGAAGAATATGGTTAGGTACCCTTTCATATCATCACCTTATCGGCCGGGGTATTGATGTAAAGTGACAGCGGTATTTGGTTGGTGGGAGCCTAAGAGTGCGAGAAACATGGGGGACACAACATTGTTGTCGGGGGCTTTCATTTGTAAGGTTGCATATAATAGGCTTGGGCTCATGGGTGCCCAAGAAGGTGAGAAGCATAAGGGGACATGAGAGATTCCCGCCCATTATATGTGGATGAGCAATAGGGTTAAGGGAAGATGTAGTCCAAGAATGATACGTTGACTCTAAATAGGGAAGGATACTAAACCAAGAAAGCGAGAAGCATGGGGGGGAGGAGGTATTTGGACCTAGAATGATGTGACTGAGTAGTTGACTTGCACTGAGTTAGGCTTATCCTTGACACGTGCTAGTTCTCATGCCAATGGTGTGACGAGAGAGTGGTTACCTAAACCACAGCCATGGTGATAGTTTGAGAAGGATGACTGTACCCCTTACCCCAGCCATGGTGATAGCACGAAATATCACCGACACCAAGGGTGTTAGTGGCTATCGACACCACTAAAACCCCCAAATGTCGGCGACATTCGACCTGGGTTTCAGTGGGATTCCAACGATTATTCATGAAAGCTTTTTGAAATAGAAAGTGGAAACACCATTAAAAACAAGAGACATGTAAAACATAGTGTGTTCTGGGTTTCAGTTGGATTCCAACGATCATTCATGAAAGCTTTTTGAAATAGAAAGTGGAAACACCATTAAAAACAAGAGACACGTAAAAGATAGTGTGTTGTGGACTTGTCAGCATTAAAAGTTAATATTTGACTATTTGACAACCATGACAAGTGACAACTTAATGTGTTGTGGACTTGTAACTTGTATGCATTAAAATTTAAAGTGCGACTATTTGATAGCCTTGATAAGTGACAACTCTCTTTTTTCAGCTCTGTCTTTTTGGGATCCTGATAGGTCATCTCATTTCAATTGATCCTTTATTTCCACCATTGGATTCCCCATAACTAACTACATTTATAAATCAAACGGTGTAATCTTAAGGTCACTTGTGGTTGACGCAGCTTACATAATTATTTCATTTTTTATTCTTCTGATTTTCAACAACAAACTATTTTTTTTTTGGTAAACAGCACTTCATTTAGATAACTAAAAAAAGTACAAAACACACCTGCATGAGAACACAAGGTTCAAATCGAACCAAGGAGCGGTAAAAGACCAAACTGTCGTACATGCAATAGACAGAGTCAGCCAGGGTAAGGGTTGGGTCAAGCCCAAAGTGGACCACAGCCACAAAACCCTTAGAACAAGAACACCAAAACAACACCAACACCCTCGAAGGGGGACAAGTTACACGCCTCAAGGGCGGACATAACACCCACATAGGGGGACAAATTACACGCCTCAAGGGCGGATTCAAAACTCCTACAATTACAGCAATGGTAGCAGCGAAAGTGTGGATAAGGTTCAAACCTCCCATCCAGCAATGCCGTATAGGCATACCGGTCAAGCGCGACACAGAAAAACTTGTACCCAGACTTGGAGTTGTTTTGCGGTGTGCACCAAAGAGCCGCTGCAATCAAAGGAGCTGTTATGTAAAAATAAAAAAAAAAAAAAAAAAAAAGCAAATGGGGAAACCCTAGATCTGATTATTGGATCTGAGATGGGGAAGAGGGAATGAGATGGGAGAGGCAGAGACGGTAGGGTGAGAAACGGGAAAGGTGAGGCGGAGGGGAGATGGAGAACGAAGCAGAGATGGGAGATGGGAGATGGGAACCACAACGGGGAAGGTCACTTCAAGCAGAGTTTTTTTTTTTTTTTTTTTTTTTTTTTCTGATTTGAATGAAGCGGGAGATGGAAAAGGAGGCGGAAGAGAGACGGAAGAGAAAACGATTCAAGAGGCGATGATACTATGGAAACAAAAAGATGAGGTGATGTGAGAGATCGGCAAGAAAAAACAACAGATCGAAAGGAAAACTTCAGATCTGGTGAGTAGGGAAACGCAGACAGAGGGAAGAAACGGAGAAAGAAAAAACAGAGGAGAAGAAATGTGGAGAAGACAGGAGAAGAGGGAAGAAGGAGTCCCAGCACTAAAGATCAAAGCTACTGAGTTCAGACTCTTCTTGAGCTGCTCCTCCTCTACGCAACGACGAGTTTTGACCGCCTAAGCGTCGCCGATTCTTGAGGCGGAGAGCCTGCTGTTTCTTCACAGGCTCTCCGCCTCTCTTGTTTCTTGCCCTCCTCTCTCCGCCTTTCTTCTCTTTTCATCTCCCTCACCTCCGTCATCTCTCCTCTCCCCTTTCTCCTTCTTCCCTCCAACAACAAACTATTGAAATCCAGTAAATGATGAAACATATCCAAATTTGTCTTATAGCATTCATCCGAATTTTCATTTATAATAGGTGAAAAATCACCAAAATATCGCGAGATGTTGATAAAAAGTGATAAATCACTGATTTTTTTACTGACTTTTGGTAAAAATCATTTCACTGCTTGTTTTCTTGTCGGTAGGTTCAAAAACTAAGAAATATCATCGAGTCTTGGCAATATTTCACCAATCTTTCTTTCCTTGGTTGTACCTCATGTCACCAATTACAATCTGATTTTTAATTCTTTTGAATAACAAGAAATTCATTCGAATAGTTGATGTCAATCATGGAATTTTAAATATCAAAACTAAAGAAGAAACAAGGTTAGGTCCAGCCTTGTTTTTTAATTCAAGTCCAAGTAATACAAGTTTGGTTCATCTCTATCTCAGGGTAGAGGTACGTGCTCCCTTAATGCTTCTTCACCACACAATAAGGGTGAGGTACACAAGAGACCCGTTGGAATTTCATATTTGATTCATTTTATGAGTATTCAAAGGTGTCATACTCTTATTATACGATAGATAAGCATTAGAGGAGCACATACCTTTGACCGGAGGAATAAAGAATCGAGACTCAATTAATATTGAGTCCTCTTTACTCAACTTAAGTCCACACCAACACTAATGCATTCTGAGGTGTCCAAACCTAATTAACTCTCATTTAATAGGGTTAGGTTGGTGTTGATCGACTTTTGTTTTTGCTAACTCATTGTTGTACATAGAGTTGAGACAATGTTAGACATACTTTGAGGGATTTTTATTTGTAGCAACGCTACTGCCAACTATTAGGATTTGGCCACGAATTCAAAAAGAAATTGGATGGTTGTAAAAGAAACTGCGGGGTATATATATAAATAAGAAATTCTATCTATAGGTTCAAAATTTTCAAAATTTACAAAATCAAATTCCTAACTCTACCTGACTCAATGAATTTCTCAAATCACATTTTAATGGTTTTAGGAGCAAGGCGCAAACGAAAAGTTGTGTTCTCCACTCCTTTGGACCCTCTCACTTTGCTTGAGCCTCCTCCTCATGAAAGCCAAGAGAAGAGGAACAGCGACACGAGGTCAGGTACTATTGCGATTCTCATCATTCGACGGGAGAGATCGAGAACTTCAAGGACTTGCATGTTGTAGATCCAACCAACAGTGCTCTTCGCATGGGTACTCAACATGTATGAGGAGACTCTTATGGGCTTGGCCACACTTTGCATACATGTTGATGAGGCATCTCAAGTTCCTAACACTACAAGACTCAATCCTGAATATCCCAAACCCTATGTGCTACTCCACTCCTCCTCCTCTAGCCATCATTGTCATTCCACCACCACCGCCACTTGCAGATGGGATGTGGATTCGAATCCGTTGTAAATCTCTTGGATTCTCTACTTCTCATTCTCCCTTTTCCCGGCTTCTTATAACCAGCTACCCAAGAAAAAAAAATCTTTTTCACACCCACGGTTGGAACTCTTATAAACTTGCCAATATATATATATATATATATATATATATATATATATATATATATATATATATATATATATATATATATATATATATATATATATATATATATATATATATATATATATATATATTTTTCTTTCCCTTTCTCGAACCCATGATTGTGATTGGAACTCTTATAAACTTGTTGCAGTTCTTGAAATAAATCTCCTAGGTTTTTCTCCTTCCCCTATACACATTTTATTGGGCCTTCGCATGTGCATTGATGCTCTTAAGCCATTCATTGATCCTTGTCTCTGATGTCAGGTTCCATGCATCTGTCCCCGTCTAGGGTCAAGGGTTGAACCAAGAATGGACTCGATTCAACGATATTTTTCCCGTACCAAGGGGTGAAGGGAGAACCTGTCTGAAACCTCACATCGTAACCATGACCATCCCTCTCAGCGGTCCATGTAAATATGTAATCAAAATCATGTGGTCCAACATGATTTCTCCACTCCCTTACCCGCAACAATTGTTGCCCCCAATACACCCTTCCTCACTTGTTCCTGCTAAGATTAGAAAACCACTAACTTATAAAACGAAATCTCGGACGTCTAGAGGCATCCACATCAAGTTCATTAAGGATTGAAGCTGACCAAGGAATGTTAATATCAGAAGTTCCTGTCCTAGCTGCTGAATTTGCCAAAAAATCTGCCACTGTATTAGTTTCATGATAGCAATGTAAAATCTTTCAATCTATAGTTAACAAATATTCTTGTAACTCTCTCCACATATGAAAGATATACCGAGGTATTTTCTTCTGTTGTATTAAAGTCACCACAACTTTTGAATCATTTTCTACCCAAAGCTTTTTAATTTGTAAATGCTTTGCCCAACGTAATCCGTGAATGAAAGTTTTCAATTCAGCCTCAAAGTTGGTTTTCTTTTGGAATATTCGCGGCATTGGTAATGCGTCTCGTAGGAGGGTCCTTAAAATGCTATTAATGACTCATCAACTAGACATTTTTTGTGTCGCTGAACCAAAAGTGAATGTTAGTAAGTCCTTAAAGTTATAAGCTAAACAAATGGATGTCCACAACCCGTGTTTTGCACGAAAAAAAATCTAAATTGAACGGCTACAACACATGATATGGCATTCTTTCCAAGTTTTCAATAGGGTGCATCACAAGATACAACATAAGTCAGACCCTATTGATTACAGTTTTCTTTAACTCAAAACAAAAAAATTCATTTTATTACTACATTATACCCCAAAAAGAAAAAATTGGGCTAATTTTCAAAATACAAGGGGATAATTAAACTAATATACATCAATATATCTGACATTCCATGATAGAAATAAATTGAACAATTGAAACTCTGTGAATGTATCCTGAAAAAACCATTGAAATTAATTAGTCAACATTCTTAACTTGTGGACCTTTCTCCAACTCAAAACCACCAATCACATCTTCATCAGCGATGTATTTGCCCCAGTACCAGTGTCGCTTCCACACTCGTGACATCTCTTCAATGGGTACTCCCTTGGTCTCCGGCAGCATGAAGTAGATGAAGATAGTCATAACAAAAACCCAAGCAGCAAAGAATAAGAAGAGCCCGTATTTGAAGTGGCACAACATTGCCAAGAACACCTGTGCTATTATGAAGGTGAAAGTCATGTTGACTGCAACATTGATACTCGTGTCTTCTTGACCCGATCTCCAATGGGAATATCTCACTTGGCACCAGCCATCCCAAGGGACCCCATGACCAAAGCGAACCCAGCTACATAAATGCAGATGAACAACACAACAATAATGGCATATCCCTTGGACAGATGATCCGATACGCCAGTCACTCCGAATTTCATCCCTATCAAAATTGCTACCGCAATCTGCATACAATAGATCGACAATTTAAGGTTGATTAAAATTTTTAGGTATAATCAGTAATTTACAGAGAAATTAATCTCAACATTGAGATCTAGTTTAATTACCTGGCAGATGAACATTTGGATTCCGCCTTCCAGGAAGAGCTTTCTTCTACCCCAGTTATCAACCAACGAAACGGACACAAATGTGGCAATCACATTAACTAAACCGGTGATCACCGCAGAGACATAAGGGACGCATTATCTCCAAACCCAATTGTCTTGAACAGACTTTGGAGCATAAAACATGATGACATTGATTCCGGTGACTTGCTGGAAAAAGGGGATCATTATGGCCATGGTAAGGTGAGGTCTGTATTTGGGCTGCAAGATATTTCTCCATGGGTGTTCCACCTTTTTTGATGCCTCGTTAGCAGCCACCAAATCTTCAAACTCATCGTCCACATCCGGAGTACCACGGATATGTTGGAGCTTCTGTTTGGCTACCTCAGCTGAGGATCTCTCAATAAGGGAGTTTGGGGTGTCTGGAAGGAAAATGGCTCCAATGGTGATGATGGCGAGCAGGGGACAGCAGACCGCCCAGAGCTCACACGCCAACCCCAACCTCCTTCAATCTTAGCCGTGAAGTAATTAATCAGGTTAGCGAAGAGGATGCCAAGAGTGATTGCAAGTTGAAACCCGATGTTGAGAGCACCACGAAACTTGTGAGGAGCCATCTCGGAGAGGTATAGTGGCACAGACTGTAAACGGAAATTTGTTATTCGTTTCTTGATCAAATTCCAGCCATTAATCGCATAAAAGATTTAAATCAAGCTGCGAACTTATTTAATAGGAGGCAAAAAGGAAAAACACTGAGTTGTAGAAGAAGATGATTATCTCAGACATTTCAACCAAAAACAGTGAGTGCAGCAGGCAACAAAAGATCCAATAAATCTATACATTCACCTGATTAGCAAATCCAACACCAATACCCAGTAGAATACGTCCAATGATAAGCATCGCGATGTTCACGGCAGCAGCATTGATAACAGCTCCGGCAAAGAAAACCAAACCTCCGATAAACATGGATACCTTGCGACCAAGTTTTCTCGTGACGGTAGAAGCGAAAAGCGAGGCCACCAAAGCAGCGAGGTACAGTGAGGATGTAAACAGTGTGAGAGTCTCACTGTCAAATTTACAGTACTGGTTTGTGGAGTGATCATTATGCTCCTTTACAAACACAGAAGGGAAGAATTTTTGGAGAAATGAGTCCATAGACGTTACTCCACCTAAAAACACAAGAAATCCTCCACAGATCAGAAAAATGAACCGAAAAGAGAATAAAAAACACTCATAGAACTAGCATTAATCAAGATATTGCCTGCGATCTCGGAGATCCTTACCAGAAATACCGATATCGTAACCGAAAATTAGACCACCGGAAGCGGCAATGATACAGGCCAAGATGACGTACGTGGTGAGCCTACCAGGGTAGTCCTTGCCTCCACCGGTGGTGGAGATAACCACACCTCCCGCCATGATCGCTTTCCTTCTTTACTCACAGAGCTTCTCTGAGAATGAAATCAACGGTTTTGCACAAGAAACAAAACCGGAAAAAAAGAACAAGACTTGTTGAAACAAGAAAACAGAGGAAAACGCATAGACGAGTTGGTGAAGAAGAAATGAAAGATTAGGACCTCAATTTATACTGAATCGCAAAGACGAGCTGGTGAAGTCAAGTTATCAACAGATGAGGAACTCTGTTTATAGTGAAACGAGAATTTCACGTGCTTAGCTGTCTAATAGGATAATTCCGAATTTGATTGGTTGAGAAGGTATCTTTCTGTGGCTGACTCAACTTCCCCCATAATTACAAACTGCCCCTCTAAGTTGTCTTTATCCACTCCCAATCACCAGGTTTCTTTATTTAAGGTCAATGGGGACCGATGCATATTGATCAAGAAACTCATTTACAACTTCAAAAAGTTTGATTTTCTCTTAATATTACATCTTTACTTATTACCAATTATTTCTCAATAGGATCTCAAAACTTATATTCAAATTTGTCATCACCATATCCTAAGAAAATGCATTACTTGATTTTATCATCAAGCTTGTTCCTCTCATCTTTTAAAATATGTATAAAGGCCTTGTAATTAAATACCTTTAAGTGGTCATAAGAAGCATCTCTGTCACTCCAAACCTTTTGAAGACCATCTTCATTCAAGAGAATTAACTGAGATAAATTTATCAAGTACATCATTGTATTCATAGCTTCTCTTCAATAATATTTTGATAACCTTGCATATGAGAGTATACATCTAATTATTTTCATAATTAATGCACTTCATCCTTTCAGTTATATCATTATGGTGAAACGTTCTTGAAATAATTTGTTGACGTCAAATTTCATGCTTTTCAAATGGACTACTATATTCACCACCATTATCTCTTTGGATGCATTTGCTTAAAAAAAATTCTAAGCATTTGATTTTCATTTTTCATAATAAAGCTCCAAACATTCTAGGATGCATCATCAACAAAAGTAATAAGATACAACCCACCAGCAAGGTTTTGGTCGTCATGAGACCACATACACCTGAACGAATCAATTCAAGAATTTATTTTATTTTATTTTATTATTTATTTATGACTTAACAAGTGAGAAAGATAATCGATATTGCTTGCTAACTAAACAATGACCACAAGGGGTTAGATACATACCTAAGACTGAAAATTGAATTTCTTCTTGACAAAATTTTTAAACCTTTCTCACTCACTCATGTGTCTAGGTCAGTGATACCACAAATATGATGTAGATTCTTTCAAGGTAGTATTTAGCTCACAATTTGAATAATTGCACTTCAACTCAATAAAGAGAGTGACACGTTTTGCCTTTTTCCATTATAAGAGAGCCCTTCTTCAATTTTCACACTCTAACTCATAAATTGTGACTCATACCCTTCATCATCAAGTTTTCCAACTGAATTAAGATTCAATCTAAAATCCGGAATCTGTCTCTCATCTTAAGAGTCATCTTGTGACCCAAATTTATTTTGATGCAAATATCATTAATTCTAATAATTTTGACACATCATTGTTTCGCATCTTTACCAAGCCAAAGTTACTCGACTTGTATCTGATAAAGAAATCTTTGTTTGAAGTAGCATAAAATGATACTTTTGAGTTAACTTTACCCTAAAGTCGATCCCCATTCATTTTAGTTCACCGTGTTCTTCGAGATTGATTTCGGAAAAGACCTAACCTAGGATTCATTTGCGTTGATTGATGTTTAAACTATGTTGCTCCATGTTATAGTATTATTTCAAAATTTTCTATGCATTTTGGAGTAGTTTATGTCACACCCCACACAGCCGAATCCGAACTTACCTGAATACTCGTGGGGATGATGCACACTACAGGATCTAGGTTCACGGCCAATCCATAACTACAATATGGCATAGTCCAAAGAGAAAAAGAAAAAGAAGGTACCAATTGTGAGAGTTATTACAGCCATCCAAAAAGATAAACAAAGTCATAATCGGAGTTAAAAAGAAAAGTTAGAGTCAAACAGTGGAAGTCTCAAAATTATCAAGAAAGGTTTAAAAGAATTTAGTTTAATGCTTCTATTTCTCAAAAATAGTTACACAATCCTAGTCAAGTTCTACCACATCTCTATAATTATCAATGGCACTAAAAACGACCGAGCATCGTATGAGCAGTTCAAGTATGGACACGCGTCTCCATGGGTTTTTACATCTTTGCCTGCAGGATGTCATAAGGCTAGGTCGGTGATGCATACTCTGAAATGATGGAGTTTTCATAACCTATAAAAGAGTTTAAAGAAAATATATTTTCGAGCAATGAGTTCCGCAGAACTCCACGAGGTCAACAAAATCACATATCATGCATCCAATACATATATCAAATATGAAATATGAATATAAATGAAATGCACTGATGTATTATACAAGCATGCCCCTTATATTCTAACAAGTGTTAGTTTCTATGGCAAACATGCATTAAGTCGTAACAGGCTCCTTTGGGAAGTCTCATCACTTTGGGTAATACCTCTAGATTTTTATTAAGGGTATTTTTGGCATTTACCTTAAATTATAGCCATGACTACATTTATATAGTAATATTTTTATGTTCAATATAATATAATGTGATTTAAATTATTATTAACATTATTATTGCTAATTTCTAAGAAAATTTATGAATTAAATTAAAAAGAAGAATTTTAAAAAAATGAATAAAGTAATTTACCCGTTATACTGACACTTAATTAAATATATTAAGTTAATAATTATGAAATATGTTAAGTAATTCTAATATATTAGTATAATGAATTTAAAACCATTAATGAATTATATTGATTGTTTTAATAGAAACAAAACTTCATCTTAGAAGAGAAAGAGGGAAAGAAAGCAAACCAAAACTAGGAACAATTTTTAATCCATTATTATCAAATTAATAAACTATAAGAATGTTAAGTAAATGCTTATTCAATATTAACATCATTAATATACTTTAATATATATTAGTATTTCTAAAACTTAATCATTAATATTGTTTTATTTATTATTGCATTTGTTGGGACAAGCTTGTTGTTGTTGTTGTTGTATCTCAATTTTTTTTTTTTTTTTAGTATGAATAGAGGTGGACTTAATCTTATGATGGGGAGAATTGAGAGAGAGAGAGAGAGAGAGAATTTAGTAGTTGTTATTTGGCTAGCGAAGTGTCGGCTGGTTTCTATATTTTAATTACAAATCCATTAGAAAGGTAAGTGAGAATCCCTCGTATTATCTACAGTTTGAAACATTGTATTTCATCTTGATCTATATTGCATGTGAGAATCCTTCAAGTATATCTACTAATTTTAACCATTGTATCATTGGATCTATATTGCAAATCCCGCAATATATCTACATGTTTGATTTGTTGTCTTTTATTTAATCTCAATTGCAAGTGATAATCTCATACTATATTCATATGTTTGAGTTGTTGTCTTTAATTTAATCTATATTGCTAGTGAAGACCCTACATTACATCTACAAGTTTGAAACCCTATATTTTATCTCGATCTAGATTGTAATTAAGATATTGTTTATAGTTTGAAACATGATATATTGTTAGGTTTTTTTTTTTATTAAAATCTATATTTAGTTTCAAAATTAGTTTTTGCATTTCTTTTATTTAATTGTTTTGTTAGTGTGTGGGACCCATGAGGTAAGGGTGGTAATGAGGCACCTATGAGTAAAGGAGGCCCTTCATGACCTTGGTTATGAGGCTCTTCATGAAAAGGTCTTGATCATGGTGATGTGGTGGGCTTATTTAAAGGGCAGAATTTACTAAAATTCTAACTCTTGACCTTCGATTCTCATTTCAACTTCATGACCATTACCATGAGTGGGGTTAAGGTTTTTGAATGGATTAAATCCAATTAATTCAAAATAAGTGAATATGAGAGTTACTTCTCCAAGTAGTGGGGAAGTTAGGTCAATGTGGTTTATTCATATTAGTAGAGGAGGGACAAGCCCATTGATTCTCCATTGGTGGAGAATTGATTCTCCCCCTTGTGAGGAGGTGAGTCATTGTGATTCAATTACCCAATTCATTGCCTTGAGAATCTCAAGGGGTGTAAGGTGTGGTTTGGGCCTATAGAAACCCAACCCTTCCTTGCATGTGGTGTGTAATAGAGACACTCCTCAGACTCACATTGTTTGTTTTACAAAGTTCATTTCTTTCTTTGAGTTGTCTAAGTGTTGTGCTCTAGCTTTTGGCTCCTTGAAAGGACTAGAAGAACTACCTCATCTTCTAATTGGAGGTTGTTTTATCTTGGAGTAGGTGGTGCGAAGAATCCTTGGTAGTAGGGTGCATCAATTACCTTAAAGACAGCACTCAAGGTGTGACTCAACCTCATTGATTTGTGGTTCCTTTGATTGCAACATCGAGCTCTCCGAATTGACTAAGGTTCTTCATCTTTCAATTGTATGGCAATTTCATTTTTTGTGTTTTGTAGAATTTGTAATACAATTACCCCAACATATATCATCTTGATCTTGATTGCTAAATTTGAATCATTGTGTTTTTAGTATGAATTGAATTTTATCTCGTTTCACATATTATGCTTTGATATGATTACTAAATGTCTATAAATTTCTATGAATATGAAGATTTAGAATTACATTGTGTTTGGGAAATGCCATGTCAGCATTGCACATCAGCCTTCATTAGTTTTGATGATAACAAACACGAATTACTAATGCCTATATTAAGTTGTGATTGTTCAGATCAATACAAAAGCAAGTGGACCGAACTCACGAGATGCTCAAGCCCAAGTAAAGGTCAAGACATCTATTTGGTCCAGATGGTCGTACGTCTGGTATAGCTTAAGCCCAACGACTAGTTTTAACTACTAACTTTTGAGACAGAGCTCCGACTTATTCAAATGGACGTTCGTCTAGACTGAAAACTGAAAGAAAATTTCTATCCGTTGGGAGGTTGGGCCAAGCAATTGAATGCCATCTTTATAAGCCCAAACACCCCCCCATTTGAGAGCTTTTACCTTGCCTATTGAGTTATTACAACCTTGCAACTCTCAAACTCTCAATTTGTGAACAAACATTGATTAGTTACCTTCCAACTTCACTCAACTTTGAAAGACATTCCAAAGTTGTTAAGGAAGCTCATTGGAGTAAGGCTTGAAGTGATTGAAGGCAATTGGTACTTCATTAGTGGTGCATCCCTTCCTTTGAAGCATTCATTCATCATTGCATCACACTCACACAAGGGGTAAAGTGTCACACCCCTTGTTAGGTAATATCTTTCATCTCCAACATTGTGTTGTTGCTCAATTCTAGTCTAAGTTGATTAGAATTGGTAGAGGGTATTCTTACCCTACTTAGAACAAAGATTGTAAATGGTGCTCTTGCCTTATTTAGAACAAAGATTTTAAAGGGTGCTCTTGTCATATTGAACATATATTGTAAGAGACCCATTGTATTGAAAGAGAATCACTAGTAGAACATTTTCTTGGAGCCAAGAGAGGAGTGGACGTAGACTTGCAAAGTAAAACCACTATAAAATATTTGTCTTATGGTTGATTGCATTACTTTAATCTCATTGAAATTTACAATTTATCTTGTATTTGAAATTAAACCGAAAAATTAGGCAAATCCATTAGTTGCAACTTATTCACCCCCTCTAGGTTTCCTTAACACATTACATTGCATATTGCATTATAAAAAGAACAAGACATTAACTTTTCCATTTATCATGGTCCGATAGAGAACTGGATGGGTTGATAGGTTTGTATAACGCACCTGAGCCACGAACGACGTGGATCAACCTTCATCCCTTCATATTAAAAAATCTAAGATATATCCGAGGGAACCACACATATCGGGCTGATAACATGCGCAAGCCATGTAATGGCATGGGTATGATGTGTTGAATCTCAAATTTTGGAGCAATACATATGTCAAGGTTGTATAACGTGTGCAAGCAATGTATCAACATAGGGCAATGCATTGTTTCCAAATAAGATAATAATGATTTTGTGCAATAACATTATTACATTATTTATTGTATCTAATTGTTTTTTTTTATATTATTTCAATATGTTTCAAACATGTCGATACCTTATTGGTTTTAATTTTGCTAAGTTTTTCGAAATTTACCCAATATTTTTCTCCAGATGGTGAATGTGTAGAGCATGACCTTGAGGAATTGGGTTGTGAGGCAGAGGAAGCCCATCTTACTAAAGAACCTTTTTCATATATTATTTGTTCAGGATATAAAATATGCTTTTATTTATCTTTGAATAATTATGTATTGGTGATGAATTTTTTTTTATTTGATAAATGTAATAGTCGAACCCTTTATTTTGAAAATTTTAAAATAATGAAAATGTTTCAATTTATTACAGTTTAAAAATAAATTTTCGCTGATTAAATATTTTTAATTCATCGAGTTTAATGTTGTAAAATTATTGGTCTATTTTATCATGATTGGTTCACTACTTAAGGGAAATCGATTCTTGGGCTAATTATCGATCTTATTTCCCATATTGGAAATTGGGGCGATACACTCTGATCCCTCATGGACTAGCTACTTTTCTTGGGATCCCACGATATAGGGGTACGGTCAGAACATACCATGGTTGGGGATTAGGTCATCACTCTCTCACCACACCATTGGTATGAGTACTAAAGCATGTCAGGAATAAGTCTAGCCCAATACAAGTCAACTACATTTCATACTATATGTGGTCCATATACCTTTCCTCATGGATTGGCTACCTATGTTGGTCCAGTATCGTTCCCACCCAAGAATGTTACTCCTCATGGACTGGCTACCTCTGTTGGTCTGTTGGACTAACTATCTGTAACCCTATGATGGTATACATATGCTTTGGTGGATGCTCTTGTGTCTCCTCACAAACTAGTTACCTCTGTTGGACGACCACGAATCCAAATCCTCCACATATGCAAAATTACCATTGCATGATAATAGTGGGCATGTGTCTCCTCACCGACTAGATACCTATGTTGGATCCACAGGACCCTTCCACTACTATCACAAGTCACTCGGCTTCAATACCCATACCGAATGAGTAGTAGCATGTAAAAACGGTACTCTAGCCATGCATCTAGACACCTACATGCACATAAAGGACTAAATGAATGTGAAGACACCAAGGGCATGGTTGAACCCACAACCCTGGGTTAATATACATGTAATGCATTATCACTCAATTCCCAATATATCACATTCACAACCATAATTTGAAAATGAGTTGAATAAAAAATAAACATAAAATATCACCTTATCATTTTTCCGTGCAAAGTCCCACGTAATTCATACAAAGATATTCCACATTCATAATTACAAGAATTATAATCAAATTGAATGCTCAATATATGAAATGCTTTTCATCACCATACAATAACAAGCAATACAATCAAGTTAACTACATATGATATATGAAAATGTATCCATCACCTCTTAAGGACAAGTTAAACTCTCAAAGCTCAAGAATTCCACAATTAAAGTGTGCAAACAACTCACAAACAACCTAAAAAACAAAAGGGTTAAATTAGATTTAAGTTTGGGAACAAGACTAAGCATCATAGGAATCAAATTCATCTCACCCAAAAGGGACCGAATGGATAGGGCTGGTCACTTACCCAGTCGACTGCCCATTGGCTCAAAACCAAAAAGGCATTTTCTTGCCCTATTTTAAAATTCAAATTTCTTGCCCTATTTCAAAATTCAAACTTTTTGGGCTTCAATAGCATACCATACATGTCCTAAGAACACCTTCCAAACACCCAAACTAGTCTCCAACTCAAAAGCCCCAATTTGGTTTTCAGAGAGTCGCCCACGAGCCTTTTAAAAAGGATGAATTGGTCTAAAAATGAAGGGATAGCATGAATCGCTCAATGGGGTTGGAAAACACAATGGGGAGTAAGATCAATCATTCCATTCAACCCAAACTCACCAATCTCATCCATAAAGCCAACAATCCATCAAAATATTAAGAAGAACACTTGAAAGAGGGGTTTTCAGAACATTCTTACCTCAACACGCGCTTACCCTTTCGATTCGCAGTTCAACACCTCCAATCGTACAAGAATCTCTCCAAAATATTTCCTCTTCTCCTCTCTTATGAGCTCAGCCTCCAAACACATAAAAAATCTCGTTTATGAGGTTAGAGAGTCATAAAATAGGGTTTTAAACCCCAATTTCAGAAATTAACAATTCTGGGCAAGGGGCAGTTGATCAAACTATGCAACTGGTTCCAATCATGGCCTCTATCTTCTTCTTAAAAATGCCGATTGTAACAGGCTTCAAAGGGTAGGAACCTCTAAACATTTCTTGTTAGGTTTTTTATTAAAATCTATATTATCTATATATTAAGTTTCAAAATTAGTTTTTGCATTTCTTTTATTTAATTGTTTTGTTTTTGTGTGGGACCCTTGAGGTAAGGGTGGTAATGAGGCACCATGAGTAAAGGAGGCCCTTCATGACCTTGGTTAAAGATGGCCCTTCATGGCTTTGTTTATGAGGCTCTTCATGATATTGGTCATGGGTCTTGAAGGTCTTGATCATGGTGATGAGGTGGGCTAACTTGAATGGTGGGATTACTCAAATTCTAACTCTTGACCTTTATTTCTCATTTCAACTTCATGACCATTCATGGCCATTACCATGAGTGGGGGTTAAGGTCTTTGAATGGGTTAAAGCCTATTCATTTCAAAGAAGTGAATATGAGAGTTACTTCCCCAAGTAGTGGGGAGGTTAGGTGAAGCGGGTTTATTCACATTAGTGGAGGAGGGACAAACCATTGATTCTCCATTAGTGGAGAATTGATTCTCCCCTTGTGAGGAGGTGTGGTTTGGGCCTATATAAACCCAACCCTTCCTTGCATATTGTGTGCTATTGTGACTCTCCTCACTCACATTATTTGTTTTACAAAGTTCATTTCTTTATTGAGTTGTCTAAGTGTTGTGCTCTAGCTTTTGGCTCCTTTAAGGGACTAGAAGAACTACCTCATCTTCTAGTTGGAGGTTGCTTTATCTTGGAGGTGGTGGTGCGAAGAACCCTTGGTAGTAGGGTGCATCAATTACCTTAAAGACAGCATCAAGGTGTGACTCAACCTCATCGATCAGTGGTTCGTTCGGTTGCTACTTCAAGCTCTTAAAATTTGCTAAAGATCTTCATCTCTCAATTGTATTGCAATTTCACTTTTATATGTTTGAAGAATTTGTAATACAATTACTCCAACATTTCCTAATCAATAGTATATTTTACTTTGGCATTAAAGTCCTCTAGCATAGGTTTTTCGTGCATGCAAAAACTTTACTTTTTATGTCTTCTAGACTGACTTTCTCCCTCTTCTTGAAATCAACTAGGGTGGTCGAGACTTCTTCTTGTTCATCAAAGTCTATAGGTTTGATTTTCTAAACTTTCAATCTCAACTCGGATGGTTTGAAATTGCCTTCTACCAGTACTCCAGGTTCGCGAACATGAAACGTCGAGTTATCAGGTTAGGACTTTTAAGGATTTCACAGTTTAGAACCCAATTTTGAAGCCTTCAGTCATTCCGAGTCAATTTTGTCCTTACTCGAATGGTGGTTGGTTGCCCTGGTCGACTATCCTAGTCACCCCAAACAACCCACTTGACCAACCACTCCTTGCAGTGTTGGTTTTTGTTTCTCTTTTCGATATAGGACCTCTAAGGTTATTTCTAACCTTGAACCAACATGTTATTAGGACTTTTTGGGAAGCATGAACTTGCCCTTTCAGTGTCTTCCGAAGTTGCCAATCAATAGCAAAGTGAGGACATTTGCTTGCACATAACCATTGTCGCTTTCTTATTTGATTTGAAACTTGCATATTGATATACATGCTGCTGTTATAAGACTTTGGAATGCTACTATTAGGAATGATGATTATGTTCTGAAATTATAGAATACAAAATGATTATTATGGACTTGAATTGGATTTTGGATTGTGAATGTTGATTTAAACCTTTTACTTCTTTGGGAATTTTTTGTTGTTGTGACTATGGATTGGGGAATACTAGATTGGTAGTCTTGGCTTGGGATAACAGCGGCTGTTTGCCATGACTAGGAGGTCTAGAAGAATATGGTTAGGTACCCTGTCATATCATCACCTTATCGGCCGGGGTATTGATGTAAAGTGACAGCGGTATTTGGTTGGTGGGAGCCTAAGAGTACGAGAAACATGGGGGACACAACATTGTTGTGGGGGGCTTTCATTGGTAAGGTTGCATATAATAGGCTTGGGCTCATGGGTGCCCAAGAAGGTGAGAAGCATAAGGGAACACGAGAGCTTCCCGCCCATTATATGTGGATGAGCAATAGGGTTAAGGGAAGATGTAGTCCAAGAATGATACATTGACTCTAAATAGGGAAGGATACTAAACCAAGAAAGCGAGAAGCATGGGGGGGGGGGGAGGAGGTATCTGGACCTAGAATGATGTGACTGAGTAGTTGACTTGCACTGAGTTAGGCTTATCCTTGACACGTGCTAGTTCTCATGCCAATGGTGTGGCGAGAGAGTGGTGACCTAAACCACAGCCATGGTGATAGTTTGAGAAGGATGACTGTACCCCTTACCCCAGCCATGGTGATAGTATGAAATATCACCGACACAAAGGGTGTCAGTGGCTATCGATACTACTAAAACCCCCAAATGTCGGTGACATTCGACCTGGGTTTCAGTGGGATTCCAACGATTATTCATGAAAGCTTTTTGAAATAGAAAGTGGAAACACCATTAAAAACAAGAGACATGTAAAAGATAGTGTGTTCTAGGTTTCATTGGGATTCCAACGATCATTCATGAAAGCTTTAAAGTGGAAAAACCATTAAAAACAAGAGACACATAAAAGATAGTGTGTTGTGGACTTGTGGTGGGACTTGTCAGCATTAAAAGTTAATATTTGACTATTTGACAACCATGACAAGTGACAACTTAATGTGTTGTGGACTTGTAACCAAGGTGCGACAGGTCGACTGGTGTCGCCGTGTCGGTGGCCGGCGACACCACCGACATGTCCACATCAGTCGACATGTCGGACTATTTTTTTTCCGATCAATTGAAAGAAAGTGGAACTGTGGAAGTGGAACAGGAGGGAAAGATAATTTGGGTTCATCTGAGTTGATCGATCGTCGTTGGGTGAAGATCTGAGCTTTCACTGGCTGAAATGAGCACGTCTAAGCTCGTTTCATTAAGTGTGTCACGGTCAGGGATGGTGCCGTTGGTAAAACTTGTATGCTTATTTCCTACACCAGCAACACATTCCCAACGGTGAGTTCCAATTTCTGAAATTTGCTTTTCAAGAACTTGTTTTCTTCACATTTTCTGAGGAAATTTGGCCTTTCCATTGTCTGTTTGAGTGTCTTCATGTATCTCTTGGGAGAAAACTGTTCGATTTTCAAGCAATTTGTGTTCTCCCTCTCAATTTTGGGGATATTGTCATTAACCACCATTTTCACGAACTTCTAAAACCCACGCAGAACTGCAGCACCCAGAAGCTATTTTGCTTCATCTTCTTCAATTCTGCAGTTCTACTTCGTTTTATTCTCTTGAATCGGCTATTCCGAAGTCTTAGAAGCATGGTTACTAGAATCGCCACCGGAACTAGCGTTGGAGCAAACCCTTTTTCTCTGTCCATCCATGTTCTTCCGTTTTTTCCCATTTGAGAGAATCACATCGATCTATTAGGCTCTCAGCGTTTGGAAGAGAATAAATGATTTTTCATTGCTTAGAAGGTGGAATAAGCTCATCGAACCCCTTTCTACCTCCCTCTACTCGTCTACAACTCTTCGTCGTCCTTTCCCCTCAACCACCGATGACCGGACAGACTAGCTGAGGTCGAAAAATCGACCGTCATCGACATATCCCGAGAAATCGGCGATATGTCGCCGACTTTATGAATAAATCGTATCGCTGGGGGGAATCGTATCGCCCCCCAGTGACTTGGCGACATATCACCGTGTGTCGGCGTTATGTCGCCGACTTAATGTACCCTACTTGTAACTTGTATGCATTAAAATTTAAAGTGCGACTATTTGATAGCCATGACAAGTGACAACTCTCTTTTTTCAGCTCTGTCTTTTTGGGATCCTGATAGGTCATCTCATTTCAATTGATCCTTTATTTCCACCATTGGATTCCCCATAACTAACTACATTTATAAATCAAACGGTGTAATCTTAAGGTCACTTGTGGTTGAAGCAACTTACATAATTATGTCATTATTTATTCTTCTGATTTTCAACAACAAACTATTGAAATCCAGTAAATGATGAAACGTATCCAAATTTGTCTTATAGCATTCATCCGAATTTTTATTTATAATAGGTGAAAAATCACCAAAATATCGCGAGATGTTGATAAAAAATTGATAAATCACTGATTTTTTACTGACTTTTGGTAAAAATCATTTCACTGCTTGTTTTCTTGTCGGTAGCTTCCAAAACTAAGAAATATCACCGAGTCTTGGCAATATTTCACCAATCTTTCTTTCCTTGGTTGTACCTCATGTCACCAATTACAATCTGATTTTTAATTCTTTTGGATAACAAGAAATTCATTCGAATAGTTGATGTCAATCATGGAATTTTAAATATCAAAACTAAAGAAGAAACAAGGTTAGGTCCAGCCTTGTTTTTTAATTCAAGTCCAAGTAATACAAGTTTGGTTCATCTCTATCTCAGGGTAGAGGTACGTGCTCCCTTAATGCTTCTTCACCACACAATAAGGGTGAGGTACACAAGAGACCCGTTGGAATTTCATATTTGATTCATTTTATGAGTATTCAAAGGTGTCATACTCTTATTATACGATACATAAGTGTTAGAGGAGCACATACCTTTGACCGGAGGAGTAAAGAATCAAGACTCAATTAATATTGAGTCCTCTTTACTCAACTTAAGTCCACACCAACACTAATGCATTCTGAGGTGTCCAAACCTAATTAACCCTCATTTAACAGTGTTAGGTTGGTGTTGATCGACTTTTGCTTTTGCTAACTCATTGTTGTACATAGAGTTGAGACAATGTTAGGGAAAAAAATCTTCTGCTGTGCACAGCAGTGCACCACCACAGTGCGGCATGTGTCTTATGCTAAATAGACGGCGGAGATCAGAACATTGATTTTTTTAGTGAGGGAGACGCATTTTAGTGATCCGTTTTGGCTGAAACCCACCCTAAACCCGGTTCTAAAAATAAAAAACCACGTTTCCCATCTCTATCCCTCACTCCCTCTCCTCCGTTTCTCGATCTCTCGCTCCATCTACCTTTCCTCCATCTAGTTTTCCGGCGAATATCCAAGTGGCTGAGTTGGTTTCTTCAAGAATCACTTGGTATGCACTCAAATGGGCATACTATTAAGGGTAGGTATTGTTTACAGATTTTCAAAATCGAAGAGAGACTGAAAGAACTCAAAATTATTAAAGATCTGTCAATGTTTATGACTTGCAGGCCTGTAAGGAGGCGATCTTTCCACGTCATTCATAAACAAATTGGTAGGCGAGATCCAAACGATTATGAACTCATGAATCAGCAACGTGAACTTAGGAATCAACAATTTTTATTGTTTCCGGAGCCATAGCGGCAATCAGATCCAAACAATTATGAACTCAAGAATCAGCAACGTGATCCTTCGGAATGCTATGTTTCCGCAGGATAAAGTGGCCTTTTCGGTGAACTTCCTCTGCTGTTGGCTACAATCAACGATTTGAGTTCATAATACATAGAACTATAGGAGATCCCAATTTGCAAATGATGTAAACCATCCTTTGAATCGCTCGTTAAAAGAGGGTAACAACAAAGATGAAATTGAAATCAGTTTGAACTCATTTCACAGGTAAAGTACACATAAAAATTGAAACATTATGTATAGATGATCAAAGAAGATGATCTCTTCGCCAACTTTCTCTATAGTTTTTTCTCATTGAAACAGAGAGGGGATCTGGTTCTAGGCAAGTGAAAGAAACCCAGGCGGTGACCAGTTAACAAGTATAGTGGATTTTTTTATTTGCTAAACACTTGAAGAAATTTCTCAGTGGATTTTTTGATTTGCTAAACACTCAGAGAAATTTCTCCGGTTTTGTTGAGGAGGAGAAGAGCGAGGAAAGGTAGATGGAGCGAGAGATCGAGAGACGGAGGAGACGGAGGAGACGGAGTGAGGGACAGGGATGGGAAACGTGGTTTTTTATTTTTAGACCCGGGTTTAGGGTGGGTTTCAGCCAACGGATCACTAAAATGGGTCTCCCTCACTAAAAAAATCAGTGTTCTGATCTCCGCCGTCTATTTAGCATAAGACACATGTCGTACTGTGGTGATGCACTGCATGTGCACAGCAGACCATTTTTTCCCTCCCCAATGTTAGACATACTTTGAGGGATTTTTATTTGTAGCAACGCTACTACCAAATATTAGGATTTGGCCACGAATTCAAAAACAAATTGGATGGTTGTAAAAGAAACTGCGGGGTATATATATAAATAAGAAATTCTATCTATAGGTTCAAAATTTTCAAAATTTACAAAATTTACAAAATCAAATTCCTAACTCTACCTGACTCAATGAATTTCTCAAATCGCATTTTAATGGTTTTAGGAGCAAGGCGCAAACGAAAAGTTGTGATCTCCACTCCTTCGGACCCTCTCACTTTGCTTGAGCCTCCTCCTCATGAAAGCCAAGAGAAGAGGAACAGCGACACGAGGTCAGGTACTATTGCGATTCTCATCATTCGACGGGAGAGATCGAGAACTTCAAGGACTTGCATGTTGTAGATCCAACCAATAGTGCTCTTCGCATGGGTACTCAACATGTATGAGGAGACTCTTATGGGCTTGGCCACACTTTGCATACATGTTGATGAGGCATCTCAAGTTCCTAACTCTACAAGACTCAATCCTATATTTCCCAAACCCTATGTGCTACTCCACTCCTACTCCTCTAGCCATCATTGTCATTCCACCACCACCGCCACTTGCAGATGGAATGTGGATTCGAATCCATTGTAAATCTTGGATTCTCTACTTCTCGTTCTCCCTTTTCCCGGCTTCTTATAACCACCTACCCAAGAAAAAAAAATTCTTTTTCACACCCACGATTGGAACTCTTATAAACTTGCCATATATATATATATATATATATATATATATATATATATATATATATATATATATATATATATATATATATATATATATATATATATATATATATATATTTTTTTCTTTCCCTTTCTCGAACCCATGATTGTGATTGGAACTCTTATAAACTTGTTGCAGTTCTTGAAATAAATCTCCTAGGTTTTTCTCCTTCCCCTATACACATTTTATTGGGCCTTCGCATGTGCATTGATGCTCTTAAGTCATTCATTGATCCTTGTCTCTGATGTCAGGTTCCATGCATTTGTCCTCGGTCAGGGTCACCTTCCCCTACCGGCAACCGCCACTACCCCCACCCCTCTTCTGCCGGCCATCATCGCCCTCCCCTACCAGCAACCACCATTGCCCCTCCCCTGCAGATGACCACCCACATTCGCTGGATTCTCCTTCTTTCTTTGTCAAATTTCAAGTAAAGTATACTAAAAATAAAACATTCAGAAAGTTTAGGAACTAATTTATTCCTCAGCGGTCCATGTAAATATGTAATCAAAATCATGTGGTCCAACATGATTTTTCCACCCTAAGATTTTAATTTATTTTATTTTATTTTTTTGTAATCACCACCCTAAGTTTTGAATCCAATAATAGAAGACTTTCATTAGGTTCATTGAAAGCCAACCCATTTGAGGCTTTAATTTGTATCATTTAAAGCTTATTTTTTGGTTGTCATAAGATGAGGATCAAGAAATGCCACCAAAAAAATTAAAATTACATGCGTTGGTAATGCTTTCCATTGGCATCCTGGTGAACAAGTTGGGCCAGATTCAGAGGAAGGTTACAGAGACATAAGTGGGTTCCTCCAGGGAAGTTCGAGAAACGAGCTAAAAAATCTGAACAAAATTTAGATTCCCTAACATGATGTGTGAACACACAGTGATGTAGCCTATGCTTGATGTCCAATATATCATCCACAATACCTTTTGCTGCCCATGGGATTTGTAAGCCTCCAGTTAGGATTTGATGCAAGTTGAGAGTCGGATTGCACTTGTACTTGAGTATGGCCATAATGTGTAGCTCTTTGTAGACCACAAAGTATTGCTTTCTGCTCCATATGAAGCACATTTTTGTCATTGCTACAACCCGCTGAAGCAAATATTACATGGCCTTACGAGTTTCATCCAATTGTGCCGTAGCCACCATGATTACCCCGAACTGATCCATCACAGTTAATAGCAATCCAAGGATTAGGTGGTCTGGTCCACTTGTGCATTGAGAATTTGGCTCGTCGGAAGTTAGGACGAATGTGGCACCAGTTGAAAAAATCACGGCTATGATTAGTATCCCCCACATACTCGGTTGAGTTAAAAAAATCTGTGCCTTGTATCAAAGATGATCCGGGCAAGTAAGGTAGGAGCACAAATGTTATCACCTCTAAAAATCTTGTCATTCCGGGCTTGCCAAATGCGGTAGATGGTCGCATTAAAACTGAAACACTTAATTTTGCAAATAAAAGATGACTCTGGTAAGTGTGATTGTACCCAGTGAAGTTCTTCCATCATTGTTGAGCATATTTGTCTTTGATATCCGTTTCTTACAAGAATATTCTTCCATATAAATTGAGTGAATGAACATTTAAATAGCAAGTGATCTAAAGTTTCGGATTCTCTACCACATAGACAGAAATTAAGACCCACTTGTATCCCCCATTAGGCAATCACATCTTTCGTATTTAACCGATGTTTACAAGCCAGCCAGGAGATGAAAGAAAAGCGACGCTGTCCACCAGAGTGCCACACCACCTTGGCCCAAGTTATTGTTGGGCTCCTTTGTCTTATATAGTCCCATGCAGATTTCATAGTGAAGAGGCCATTAGCTAGCGGTTTCTAGATGAGAGTATCACTTGGTAATCTGTGGTGGAAGCTAATGACTTTTATCTCATCCCAACGCCTCACAACTTTAGCATCGCTGAGATTTTGTTTCCATGTTCCTTCACTACTACAGATAGTTGTAACCTCATCACTAAGCTTTCTACCCATCGCCTCAACCAATAGGATTTTTTCATGTTCAATTGGATTACCATTGATCCACGGATTTGTCCATAGGTATGTCTCATTACCACCTTTCAATTGAATTTGCACATTTGGAATGAGTAAGTGATAACTCTATGAAATAGAGTTAAGATTGGTAACTTTATACTTGAGATGGCTCGATTTAGGAGTATTTTATCTTTGTTTTAGTGTTAGTATTCATTAGATGTTGTCTTATTGGGTCTTAACATGTTGCATCTTGTATAGGTCATTATTGTCACTCTTACATGAATTTTCATTCAGATTAATGAATGAATTTGATTAATACTCTTCCTCTTGAAAAATGTAGGTGAAGATCCATAATAGAAGAAGAATCTGCATGTCCTCTAACTTTGCTGTAGAGTTTGCTGCAGCAATATGGAACAAAATATTCTTAGATCCAATTCAAGTGGAAATGACCAAAAAGGGCTAACTTAATGGACTTTCTTCTTGTCATTCCATGAAAGATCTCAGCCGTTGATATCAAAAGAAAATGTTCTAATCCTACAAGCCACTTTTAGCCTAGCACTTTTTGGGGAAAATAAGGGTACAAAGGAGGCAAAAACGTAAAAGAGGAAGAGAGGAGGAAAAGAGGAGCAAAAGAGGAGAAGAGAGGAGAGAGAGCAATTCGTGGGAGAGCTGCTGGAGAAGACTATATGTTGGAGAAGAAGGCTGGAGTTCTTGTGGAAGCATTGAATCTCTTAGTTTCCTTTCCATTTTATAACTCTATCTTCTTATCTTCTAGCTTAATGATAACTATATCTATCTCTTTGTATTTGATTTCTATTATGGGCTAAATTTGTGTTGTGTTGGGATGATAGTAGTACCTAAACTTGAATTTTAAGATTTAACTATCATGTGTTCTTTAGTTTTATTGAAATACAATTTATTGTCAATGAATTCAGCATGTTATATTGATTAATTTCGGTTGTTGAATGATCTTTCATGAACGATTGTTATGATTTTGTTAACTGGAAAGTTAATGCAGTCTAGATGTTTTTTGAATTGTGTGAGTTAGCATAATCTTTAATTAGTTTGTGTTAATTAGTAGGTTGGGTAGGAATACCCAATTGCCTCACATTGCCATGATTGGGATTGGGTTTAAATTGCATTTATATTTCAATTTTTCATAGGAATATGCAGATGTTGAATTAGAATGCTAAGCATATGTGTATTGGAAAATACCATTATGCCACTTCATTCCAGGTTCTTGATATATTTTGGGTTGTAATATTACTTTAGTATTTGCATTAGAAAATTCAAGGGAAGAGAAACTTGATTCCCAACATTCTTTTCATGCACTAAGTTCCTTCTATTGCTCAATCTCCATTTTAGTTCTTTAGTTTAATTACCTGTCATTTGGTTATTTAGTTAGTCAATCACAAATCAATCTTGTTAATTTGTTTAATTCAGTTTTTGTAAAATCCGGCCTTATCCTAACCTTGACCCGGCCCGGATTTTATACTGTTGCAGGTCCGAAGACCTGAAGTGGTGGTAGAAGAGACCTGTGGGCTCTCTTAGTTGATGATTCGATGCTAGAAGCGGAGCCTATGGACATATACGATGATGCCCCTTACTTGAGCACATTGTCAGTTTTGAGTAAGAATCTGCGCATCGACGAAGATTGAATTAGTTGAAGACCTTCCCGGAATCCTATGATCAATCCGAAGGTATTTTCTGAAACTATACTTGTTGATTGACTTGTAGGAGAAAACCCCACTCGATTTGACCATGTATAGCCTTCCAAATCCACTCCTGAAGTTGCTGTCATAGCTTGGTCGAGTGCCTGGTCGACTGACAGTCGACCAAGAGTCATGAAATTCGAATATTCATGAAATCTCTTCCCATTTTGCCCCTACCTTCTTGGAACTCGTGAATGAGGATCTAACCTAATCATTGGCACTCCAGAGCTCGAGGTTGGACACTCTCTTGGGCTATTCTTTGAAGTTTGGGAAGATCTTGACTCTAATCATTAGTGTATGTGTTAATCATCAATCCAAGGTATGATTCCTTCTATCCTCTTTTAATTTATTCATTTCCCTATCATTGATAATCTTGAGACCATGGCTGAAGTGCTGCAATCTTGCAAACACTCAACCATTAGTTTCCCCTCTTCAATTCCTTAAACATCTTCACTCATGACATGCTATGATTCAATTAAGATTAATTTCACTTCATCACTTTGATTCTATTCAATCTAGCTTAATTGATTCAAATCTGATATGTAATTGCATGATAAGCTTAGACTATATTAAAATTAAGACTCTAACTCAATTCTTATCCTTTATTTGATTGATTCCTACCATCCTTTACAATTTCTATAAATTCCATTTTGATTCTTGAGGATTACCATATAGAACCTAACATTTCGAATTGAGCATTTTTTATTGAACCGTTGGATCTTCATGAAAATTGGTGTGCAATACCCTCTTACTGTTATAAACATGCCCTCCAAATTTCATGACAATCGGAGCAGTGGAAGGGTAGCTTTTGATCACATATCCCTTGCTGCCCAGAAGTTAACAAGTCTTGGTCGACTGCTTGGTCGACTGACAGTCGACCAAACAGTCAACCAAGAGTTGTTAAAGCCCTGTTTTCAGCCGAATTGATCCGTTTGAACCCCGATTTGAATGTTTTCTTCTCTGACGTTGCTTGTATGTTATCTAGGGTGTCAACACTGACTTTGGAACCATTCTTGGTGATCCTTGAATTTAATTACAACTTGATTAAGGAAAGGACAGTCGTTAACTTAAGTATGTTAATTACATCAACATGCTTACATTATGGGAAGTTAATGATTATGTTAGTATGAGTATTTCCTTTACCATACATGACTGTTAAATGTTTCTTATTAGTAATACAATGTCATATATTATTTAGAACATCATGTTCAATTATGCTTTATGAATTTAAATATGATCAATCATGCTATGATATACATTGTTTATATGATGAATTATTGATTCGAGTATGATATGATGAGATTGAGCTTGTGATTGATTACGTATGATTTGGGATTGGGAGGTGTCCTTTTGACACTTCTGTCCTTGGGCATTGGAGGGAATAATATGGGATGTTCTCCAATGGTGCCTATCGACACTTTCCCGGGTCATTGGGTGACATATATAGGGTTGTCTAGGTGTATGGTTAGGATATTTTCCTTGTCATATCAGACCCGAATCGGAAGGGTATTGAGACCGAACGACCCGTGGTAGAATATGAGCGAGAGTACTCAAGACCGGTATCCACTCCGTGAGAGGGCTTGAACTATATTGCGGATACCCGAAAGGGGCCATTTATTGGTAGGGTTGCATATGGATAGACCTGGGCTCATGGGCGCTCAAGACCGGTAACCAATCCGTGAGAGGACGTGAGAGCTTCCCGTTTACTATATGTGGACGACCAATAGGGTTGGTGAGTCCGGTGAGTAATATCCGTGACTCTAGTGTGAAGGATACCGGAAAGGATCGCTGGGGGCGAGGAATGGACGTATCTGGATCTGACATGATATGACTGAGTAGATGACTTGCATTGGGCTAGGCTTTACCGTGACATGCGCCCGTACTTATACCAAACGGTGATGTGAGAGAGCGGTGACTGATTCCCCAACCATGGTTTATGAGATGACCTTACCGAACTTCCCCGGGCAGACCCAAGATATCTTATGATTGAGGGGGAGTGATTGACGACCCAAAGGAGTATGGTGCTACGGCTTAAAGCATGTCTACCTTAGAGACCAGCATACTTAATATAGAATCATATTTCATTTTGCCTCATATCATATTGCATCGTATGTGAATTGTATCGAATGGACTGTGTATTATGAAACGACTTGCCTTGCTAAGTTCTTTTGAACTCATTACTTTTTGTGCAATTTGTTAGATTTTCCTGCAGGTACTGACAATCTTGATGGCGCGTCCTACGACCAGAGCTATGATCTCGCATACTACCCTGCGGGTGATGGCTACTATGAGAGTCAGGATTTCGGTGCCGAGGAGGATTATAGTTCGTTCCGGGGTTAGCCCCACTATTGTGAGGGAGCGGCCACGTTGGGTTCACTTCATCCATACCTACGAGGAAGTCTTCATTAGGATAGAAGAAACCTATGTGTAGGCCCCATTTCCGTGGATGATTGTAATCATAGGGATCTTTTCTCTCCAGTTTTTATGGATTTATTTATGATACTGTCTGTAACTAAACTTGATTTACTACTGCTTCCGCTATTTGTGAAGGAGTGACTTCTGATCACTTCTTCTCTTTGAGATGTTATCACTTTGAAATTGATATTTAAATGTTTCCGCACTCTGATTATCTATCTTGTCTTATTCCTTTGATCCATCTATTGTTTCTGTATACATTGATTATTTTGTTCATGATTATGTTATCGTGTATGTGGGAGGCATGGCCGCTCGATCTGGATCTTCGGGCTGTGGATCACATCCCGAGTATGCCAGATAGGATACCGGCTGGGTGGATGTGACAGTTTTACTTTTACATTGAAAGTTAAGGATAGAATTCTCCGTGGGATCGATACTTTACTTATCATTTATTACTTGATTGCGACACGTGCACTTGCGTAACATCTTGGTACACAAGCAACAGTAAGTCACGTACCATTAGTATACATCGAAGTGTATATGAACAATGGCTCGGTTGGGGCATACTCCACAAAGAGCTTTTCAAGAACCATCTATGGTTGATGAAGATTGGCCAACATCTCTTTTTGTTAGTTGCCAAAGTCCAAAAATGTTTCATTAAGAAGGCCAAGTTCAAATCTCGTAAGCGTTTGAGCCCTAGCCCACCTTCCAGTTTGGGACGACAAATCGCATCCCAAGACACCTTATAACTGCCGTTTTCAGAATTTCCTTTCCAAAGAAAGGTAGCTGTAATACTCTCAAGTTGTTGGATGATGTTGTTCGGGATGTAAAAGACATTCTCCCAATACGATATGATTCCTCCAAGTACGGATTCAATAAGAGCAAGGCGACTAGCAAATGATAGAGCTTTGTTTCTCCAACTCTGAATTCTGCCCTTCAATTGGAACCCCTAGATAGGTGATGGGGAACTCCTTTGCAGGGATGTGAAGGAGTTGTTCAAAAGATAGGATAAGATTAGTTGTGCAATTCCGATATAATATAGTTGATTTTGTTGGGTTGATCAGTAAACCTGATTGAGATGCGAATTCCATAAGAGTGTCACTTAGGAACTTGGCGTTTTTTGTTGTTGCAGCACCACCAAAGACAAAAAGATCATCTACAAATGAAATAGTTGTGATTTGGGGTGATTTGCAGTGGGGATGATAGTCGAACTTCCCATCCAAGGCACCATAAGTAATTCTGTCTGTGAGGACCTAAAGGACAATATTAAACAATAGTGGGGACATAGAACATCCCTAGCGGAGACCCTTGTTGGTTGTGAAATGAGGAGAGTAGGCTCCATTAACAAAGGCTGCATATACAGGGTTTATCGTACATTGTTGTACCTAGTTAATAAATGGATTTGGGAAATTAAGTTTTATCAACAAAGTAAAGAGAAAATCCCATTGAACTGAATCATAGGCTTTTGTAATGTCAAGCTTGGCTGCGAATTTAGGCTTCCCCTTACCATCATGATATCCAAATAAAAGTTCTTGGCTCAAAAGAATATTATCAGAAATTTGGCGCCCTTCAATGAAAGCTGATTGACTGGCATCAACCAAAGTGTCAATAACTTTCTTTAATCTATTGACTGATATTTTGGAGCTGAATCTGTAAAGAAGTGGGGACACTACAATAGGACGATAGTAGCCAAAAGTATTTTGAACATCACCTTTTGGAATGAGAGTTAACCTTGCCAGTTTAACCTGGTCGGGCAACCAAGGTTTTTTGAAAAAACCTTTTATTACTGTGCATAAGTCGTGTCCGATAATATCCCAACAACTTTTGTAAAAACATGTGCCAAAGCCATCAGGACCAGGAGAACTATTGTCATCCATAGTAAAAATGACACGCTTGATCTCCAAGCCAGTAATCGGTTCAATTAGAGATGTCGCCTCAGCCTGGCTCAGGGATCGTTAAAATGGAACATTTATATCTTCACATGGCAAAGGAGCTGTACCTGAATATAAATTTTTAAAGAACCGCCCAGCTTCAATACGGATCAGATCCGGATCTATTAGAACATTGCCGGTGGAATCTGAGATGGAAGAGATACAATTTCTGCGACGACGTTCTTTTATGGCATTATGAAAGAAACCCGTATTACCATCACCTTCAGAAAGCTAGCGGATCCGAGATTTTTGCTTGTATTCAGATTCCCTTGCAAACATCAAGCTTCTTAATTTTTCTGTTTCTTCTCTTTTGGTTTGAAAGTCATTTTCGATGAAGGGACCAAAGGCTATGAGATCTTGTAAGTGCTGAACTTTATTCTGTTGAGTAGTAATCTGCTCATCTAAATCTGAATAAGTGTTGCGGCTCCATCTCTTTAATTTATACTTGACTTCTTTACATTTAAAAAGAAATGCACAAAGGGGGAACCCGGTTGTGACTTGCTCCAAGCTTCAGCTACAATGGGGAGAAAACTAGGATTATAAACCCAACGGTTATAAAAGGAAAAGTGTTTACCTCTTGTTGCAGGCATTGTACCTAGGCATACCACCATTGGAGAATGGTCAGATATGCTAGGATGAAGAAAGCGAGCTGACGCATAAGGGAAAGTATTAGTCCATGTAGGATTAATAAGAACTCGATCTAGCTTTGATACAATTCTTTGAGGACCATTGGAACAGTTACTCCATGTGCGGCTATGTCCTGTCCATCGATGATCTACTAGGTCATAGTCATAAGTATAGCTCCAAAAGGGTTGGATATCATTGAAAGAAAGCATATTTCCTCCCTGTTTATCATTGATTTGCAAGTATGCATTATAATCACCAAGACATATCCATGGTAAAGAGGGGTTGTTAAGTTGTTGAAGTGTAGTCCATAGAGTTTCACGATCATCAGCAGAGTTAAAACCCTATATAAATGAGGCTAAGAATTTTTGCTGCGATTGATTGACAATAACTCTTGTGTGAATAATCTGAGAGTTGGAGAGAAGGACTTCGATCTTGACAATTGATTCATCCCAAAGAACCCATATTCTACCATTGGTAGACTCATTGTGGTTTACACCATTCCACTTATTATCGAACATGCGAAAACAAGAGTCGTAATGGGCAGCACGGACTCGAGTTTCAATTAGAGCAAAGCAAGCTAAGTTTTGTTGTAGAGCCCAATCCATAGCAGCTTGACCTTTACCCGGATCAATGATCCCGTGCATGTTCCAAGCTCTGAGCTTCATTGTAGAATTGTAGACGGAGGTGTGAGACCTTGCACTAGGTGGCCTCGAACTGGACTGCGTTCACGAATTCTACTATTGATATCATTAGGATCAACATTTTCATGGTGTTCTAGTTCTTCATGCTCTATCGCTCCTAAGACTTCAAAGCGATTGCTAACGTTTGATGTTTGAGATCTCTTGGGTTGAGTCTGAGATGGCGGAGGACTATCTCTAGAATCCAAACTTCGACGTATGCTGGAGTTAGTGTTATGCATGGGCTCTACCAACATGAGATCAGCATGTGGTCTTTGGCATGCATTTGGATTCTATTGTTGACTAGGTTGATCAAAGTGGGCCACCATAGTAAGAACGTGGTTCCCATCTTCTATAATTTGAGAGTTGGAGTTAGATCCACCATCTAACTCTATCCCATTTAATCTTGCTTCCTAATTGGATGTAATTGGCACAACAGTCCTATTTGGATAAGAGCTGTTAGCTGGCAAGACTTCATGAAGTAGAGTCCTAGTATTCTTCAACGTTTACCCTGTTCGGACTCAATGTTCTCCGCTAGTGGCTGTGAATGCCTTCCCCTTTGACGCCGGTTGGGTTGCTTCCATGCCTCAGCGATTTGCATCGCACTTATTGACTGCTCGGGTGCGTTGGGGGTTTGTTGGGTTTGATTTTGAGTGCATGCTTCAATTGAGTGTCCAAAAATTTTGCATGATAAGCAGTGTAGTGGTACCCACTCGTAGACCAAAGGCTGCTGGTATTTCATGACATCTCGCAAATGAATAGTGACGCTACTAGGTAAACTTCTCACTGCCTTCAGAGATACACAGAATCACACAAATGAAAGACGATCCTTGCGCATGGTAAATTGATCAGCGCAAAGAGGAGTACCAAGCGTGTTGGGAATACATCCTAACGTTTTCGAGCCCCATAGATGAAGGTTTAGGCCATACACACGAATCCAGATGGGTAGTTCAATTTCTTCCATTTTTTCCATTGAACCAATGGTCGACCATGGTCGTAGAACTAATGGTATGGTGCCAAACATCCATGGTCCTTTGGCCATTATTTGGTTACTTGTTTGCTTCTCCTTGAACTCAAATACGAACATACTATTGTCAAGGCCGTGAACGACCGCCCCTCCAACATGTTTCCAGTGAAGATCCACATAGTTGAGCATGCTAGTGTAGGATGGTTTCGCACCGAAAACATGTCCAATGAGAGCAGAACCCCATCGTTCTTCTTCGGCAATAACTTCATCATCAATGCAGTCTACAATGATCTCATCTTCAATGGTGGGTTCAATGTATGGTAGTACCATGGAGCCATTCATAACCTTCCTTTCCTTAAAGAGGTTCGCCCATGATGGTCGTTCAGGTGGATTTGCAGCATTGTTGTGGGCAGATTCAGCAGGTTGGGAGTTGTGGTTGCCTAGTGGACGTCCACCAGGCGGCATGATGTGGAAGAGAATACCAGATGGAGAAAACCCTAGTTTTCAACAAGAATCTTTTTAGTCCTTAAAGTTTTTTTTTTTCGCTAAAAGGATCATTATATTAAGCGAAGAAGAAATATTAAAAATACATCAATTAATACCATATAAGGAACCAACCTCCCTTAACCGCAACAACTGTTGCCCCCAATACACCCTTCCTCACTTGTTCCTGCTAAGATTAGAAAACCACTAACTTATAAAATGAAATCTCGGACGTCTAGAGGCATCCACATCAAGTTCATTAAGGATTGAAGCTGACCAAGGAATGTTAATATCAGAAGTTCCTGTCTTAGCTGCCGAATTTGCCAAAAAATCTGCCACTGTATTAGTTTCACGATAGCAATGTAAAGTCTTTGAATCTATAGTTAACAAATATTCTTGTAACTCTCTCCACATATGAAAAATATACCAAGGTATTTTCTTCTGCTGTATTAAAGTCACCACAACTTTTGAATCACTTTCTACCCAAAGCTTTTTAATTTGTAAATGCCTTGCCCAACATAATCCGTGAATGAAAGTTTCCAATTCAGCCTCAAAGTTGGTTTTCTTTTGGAATATTCACGGCATTGGTATTGCGTCTGGTAGGAGAGTCCTTAAAATGTTGTTAATGACTCATCAACCAAACATTTTTTGTGTCGATGAACCAAAAGTGGTTGTTAGTAAGTCCTTAAAGTTATAAGCTAAAGAAATGGATGTCCACAACCCGTGTTTTGCACGAAAAAAAAATCTAAAATGAACGGCTACAACACATGATATGGCATTCTTTCCAAGTTTTCAATAGGGTGCACCACAAGATACAACATAAGTCAGACCCTATTGATTACAGTTTTCTTTAACTTAAAACCCAAAAATTCATTTTATTACTATATTATACCCCAAAAAAAAAAATTGGGCTAATTTTCAAAATACAAGGGGATAATTAAACTAATATACATCAATATATCTGACATTCCATGATAGAAGAAAATTGAACAATTGAAACTCTGTGAATGTATCCCTGAAAAACCATTGAAATTAATCAGTCAACATTCTTAACTTGTGGACCTTTCTCCAACTCAAAACCACCAATCACATCTTCATCAGCGATGTATTTGCCCCAGGACCAGTGTCGCTTCCACACTCGTGACATCTCTTCAATGGGTACTCCCTTGGTCTCCGGCAGCAAGAAGTAAATGAAGATAGTCATAACAAAGACCCAAGCAGCAAAGAATAAGAAGAGCCCGTATTTGAAGTGGCACAACATCGCCAAGAACACTTGTGCTATTATGAAGGTGAAAGTCATGTTGACTGCAACATTGATACTCTGTGCTGCTGACCTGATCTCCAATGGGAATATCTCACTTGGCACCAGCCATCCCAAGGGACCCCATGACCAGGCAAACCCAGCTACATAAATGCAGATGAACAACACAACAATAATGGCATATCCCTTGGACAGATGATCCGATACGCCAGTCACTCCGAATTTCATCCCTATCAAAATTGCTACCGCAATCTGCATACAATAGATCGACAATTTAAGGTTGATTAAAATTATTATAGGTATAATCAGTAATTTACAGAGAAATTAATCTCAACATTGAGATCTAGTTTAATTACCTGGCAGATGAACATTTGGATTCCGCCTTCCAGGAAGAGCTTTCTTCTACCCCAGTTATCAACCAACGAAACGGACACGAATGTGGCAATCACATTAACCAAACCGGTGATCACCGCAGACATAAGGGACGCATTATCTCCAAACCCAATTGTCTTGAACAGCACTGGAGCATAAAACATGATGACATTGATTCCGGTGACTTGCTGGAAAAAGGGGATCATTATGGCCATGGTAAGGTGAGGTCTGTATTTGGGCTGCAAGATATTTCTCCATGGGTGTTCCACCTTTTTTGATGCCTCGTTAGCAGCCACCAAATCTTCAAACTCATCGTCCACATCCGGAGTACCACGGATATGTTGGAGCTTCTGTTTGGCTACCTCAGCTGAGGATCTCTCAATAAGGGAGTTTGGGGTGTCCGGAAGGAAAATGGCTCCAATGGTGATGATGGCGGCAGGGACAAGCAAAGCCCGCCTGTGCTCACACGCCAACCCCAACCTCCTTCAATCTTAGCCGTGAAGTAATTAATCGGGTTAGCGAAGAGGATGCCAAGAGTGATTGCAAGTTGAAACCCGATGTTGAGAGCACCACGAAACTTGTGAGGAGCCATCTCGGAGAGGTACGGTGGCACTGATCGTAAACGGAAATTTGTTATTCGATTCATCGATCAAATTCCAGCCATTAATCGCATAAAAGATTTAAATCAAGCTGCGAACTTATTTAATAGGAGGCAAAAAGGAAAAACACTGAGTTGTAGAAGAAGATGATTATCTCAGACATTTCAACCAAAAACAGTGAGTGCAGCAGGGAACAAAAGATCCAATAAATCTATACATTCACCTGATTAGCAAATCCAACACCAATACCCAGTAGAATACGTCCAATGATAAGCATCGCGATGTTCACAAGAAGACAGCATTGATAACAGCTCCGGCAAAGAAAACCAAACCTCCGATAAACATGGATACCTTGCGACCAAGTTTTCTCGTGACGGTAGAAGCGAAAAGCGAGGCCACTAAAGCAGCGAGGTACAGTGAAGATGTAAACAGTGTGAGAGTCTCACTGTCAAATTTACAGTACTGGTTTGTGGAGTGATCATTATGCTCCTTTACAAACACAGAAGGGAAGAATTTTTGGAGAAATGAGTCCATAGACGTTACTCCACCTAAAAACACAAGAAATCCTCCACAGATCAGAAAAATGAACCGAAAAGAGAATCAAAAACACTCATAGAACTAGCATTAATCAAGATATTGCCTGCGATCTCGGAGATCCTTACCAGAAATACCGATATCGTAACCGAAAATTAGACCACCGGAAGCGGCAATGATACAGGCCAAGATGACGTACGTGGTGAGCCTACCAGGGTAGTCCTTGCCTCCACCAGTGGTGGAGATAACCACACCTCCCGCCATGATCGCTTTCCTTCTTTACTCGCAGAGCTTCTCTGAGAATGAAATCAACGGTTTTGCACAAGAAACAAAACCGGAAAAAACGAAGAAGACTTGTTGAAATTAGAAAACAGAGGAAAACGTAGAGACGAGTTGGTGAAGAAGAAATGAAAGATTAGGACCTCAATTTATACTGAATCGCAAAGACGAGCTGGTGAAGTCAAGTTATCAACAGATGAGGAACTCTGTTTATAGTGAAACGAGAATTTCACGCGCTTAGCTGTCTAACAGGATAATTCCGAATTTGATTGGTTGAGAAGGTATCTTTCTGTGGCTGACTCAACTTGCCCCATAATTACAAACTGCCCCTCTAAGTTGTCTTTATCCACTCCCATTCACCAGGTTTCTTTATTTAAGCTCAATGTGGACTGATGCTTATAGATCAAGAAACTCATTTACAACCTCAAAAAGTTTGATTTTCTCTTAATATTACATCTTTACTTATTACCAATTATTTCTCAATAGGATCTCAAAACTTATATTCAAATTTGTCATCACCATATCCTAAGAAAATGCATTACTTGATTTTATCATCAGGCTTGGTCCTCTCATCTTTTAAAATATGTATAAAGGCCTTGTAATTAAATACCTTTTAAGTGGTCATAAGAAGTATCTTTGTCACTCCAAACCTTTTGAAGACCATCTTCATTCAAGAGAACTGATGGAGATAAATTTATCAAGTACATCATTGGATTCATAGCTTCTCTTCAATAATATTTTGATAACCTTGCATATGAGAGTATACATCTAATTATTTTCATAATTAATGCACTTCATCCTTTCAGGTACATCATTATGTTGAAAAGTTCTTGAAATAATTTGTTGACGTCAAATTTCATGCTTTTCAAATGGACTACTATATTCACCACCATTATCTCTTTGGATGCATTTGCTTAAAAAAATTCTAAGCATTTGATTTTCATTTTTCATAATAAAGCTCCAAACATTCTAGGATGCATCATCAACAAAAGTAATAAGATACAATCCACCAGCAAGGTTTTGGTCGTTATGAGACCACATACACCTGAACAAATCAATTCAAGAATTTATTTTATTATTTATTTATTTATTTATTTACTTAACAAGTGAGAAAGATAATCGATGTTGCTTGCTAACTAAACATTGACCACAAGGGGTTAGCTACATACCTAAGACTGAAAATTGAATTTCTTCTTGACAAAATTTTTAAACCTTTCTCACTCACTCATGTGTCTAGGTCAGTGATACCACAAATATGATGTAGAGTCTTTCAAGGTAGTATTTAGGTCACAATTTGAATAATTGCACTTCAACTCAATAAAGAGAGTGACACGTTTTGCCTTTTTCCATTATAAGAGAGCCCTTCTTCAATTTTCACACTCTAACTCATAAATTGTGACTCATACCCTTCATCATCAAGTTTTCCAACTGAAATAAGATTCAATATAAAATCCAGAATCTGTCTCTCATCTTAAGAGTCATCTTGTAACCCAAATTTATTTTGATGCAAATATCATTAATTCTAATAATTTTGACACATCATTGTTTCGCATCTTTACCAAGCCAAAGTTACTCGACTTGTATCTGATAAAGAAATCTTTGTTTGAAGTAGCATAAAATAATACTTTTGAGTTAACTACTCAACGTGAAATATTACTAGTTGCACAAATACAACCATCACCATACAATGAAAGAACTATAAATCCAGATGTAGTAATTGTAGTGTCTCTTGTTGCTCTTTATTTTTATCATCATATTTTCCTTCTTTTCTCTTTCTTCATGTGCCCAGAATTCTTACTAGAGAAACAAAACCATTTCATTCTAGACTTGGATTTACTTCTTGATTTGCTCCGGCTATGATTTTCTCTATTCTTTGGTCTCTCCATTTCTTCTATAGCCAGAGCTTTTGAACTATATAGAGGACTCATAAGACTTTCTCCTTACTTCTTCATTTAACAAATTGCTTGTAACTTGGCTCATATATAAGTAACAACTTTATTAAGTGTCGAATTGCTAAGTGGGACAACTAAAGTTTCTCAACTGTCAGGTAATAACTTGAGCAATAACAATGTTTGTAACTCATCATCTAGCACCATTTTCATTACTACTGATTAATTAAAAATATTATGCATTTCATTTAGATGCTCTGGAATATACCCATTTTCTTTGAATTTCAACTTGAGATGTTTCCTAATTAGAAAAACTTAATTTTCAGCTGTTTTATTTTCATATTAATCATGCAATTTCTTCCAAAAAGAGGTTGCATTGAATTAAACCGAAATATGATGACACACAATATCATCGATATATTGCCTAATACACGCTATCGTCTTCCTATCCAATTTCTTTTAATCATTATTGGTCATGGATTCAAGTCTATGTTCTACACCATCAATAGGCAAATATAGGCTTTCTCAGTAAAAGAAGATCGTCTATTTTGGCTTTCCAAATCAACCAGTTGTTTTGATTCAAACTTATCATCCTTGAAGATTTACTTGTATCCATCATTGATCCACAGATGAATGCACAAAATCTAGCTGTAGTACCACCTATTTGGAATCAAATCCTTCTTGTCTATGTATGAATCAAACGCAATATATGTAGAACTTGCAATGTGAAAACAATTAAAATAAAGACAAGCATGCAAACATACAACCATAAGAACGCCAAAATTTTAACATGAAAAACCCTTCAAAGGGAAAGCAAAACCACAAGGTCTAGGCCACAAAAAATTTCCACTATATGATGAAATGGGTTTATAAGCAACATTACTTTTCAAGTTTTCTACTAAATTTTAAGGATATCACAACCACTAAAGAGAGAATAAACTCTTGGAGAAAACCAAATTAGAATACAGTCAGAGTGGTTCTTTCTCACATCTACGATGCCTAAATAAAATACCAAAAAGCTTAGATTAGATGCTACCTCCAACTCCAAGCCGTTGACAATAAGATATTGAAAGATTGCAAAAAAATAGCCTCCAAATGAACCAACAAAGTGAAGAATATATTGCTCTAATTTTTCTACACTCTTCTTCATTCTCCAAGAGCTCTCCAAGGTTTCTAATGGTTTCTACACAAAAGTCTCTCCCAAAGGAGTAAAATTGAGAAAACTTTCAAAAAAGTCACTTTTCTCTCTCCTAGACAAAAGGTACTCCATCTTAGGGCTTTACGAAGGACATCACAATACTAGCTTTTTCCATGCTTTCACAACTCATAGGAGACAGAAGAATACAATTAACAGACTTAAATTCAGTTCTGGTCATTGGCTTCATGATCATTACCAAATGAAATATAATATTCGTTATCATTTTACATCTTTCTTCTCATCTCCTCTCCCATTTCCCCCAGTGATTTTCTTGCAAAGCACTTCTTCTGTCATCATTGATGCAAACAATTTTACTCTGTGCAAGCCTTTCTCCCAAGAGGAGATTCGCAAAGCTCTTTTTCAGATGAAAGAATAAAGCCCCTGGTTACGATGGTCTCCCAGCTGAGTTTTCCAGAAACATTGGAAGACTCTAGGTCATGATTTTACTTAGGGTATTCAGGATTTCTTTAATGGAGGAGGTCAAATGCTTCGAAGTGTGAACAAAATAGTTTTGTCCCTTATACCAAAAAAGTCTAATCCTCAGGAAGTTTTTCACATGTGACCTATTAGTTTAATTGTGCATTACTCCTTACAAGGCGATTGCAAAATGTTTGGCTAGTAGACTCAGACCCATCTTAGGGACCCTTATTAATCAAATTCAAAGTACATTTATTCCAGGACGAGCTATTCTTGACAATATTTATTTGCTTATGAGTACCTTCATTTCATTAAAAATCTCAAGCTAGGTCAGGATATAGGGCTCTCTAACTAGACTTATGTAAAGCCTATGACAAACTAGAATGGCGATTCATTGAGCACACTCTAAAACATTTAGGTTTTGCTGAGAAATGGATCCAATGGATTATGTAATGTATAACTACTATGGAGTATCAAGTTAAGGTTATTGGAGACCTTGTGAAATCCCTCGGATTTCTAACTCATTAGCCCATGATTTCAAGACTGCGAACCAAGGCCTCGAGTCCGTAACAACTGTGGACCATTCGAGTCGAGCCCTTCGGAAGAGGACTAAATGATCATGGATGAACCTAGTGATGATTTGATAACTCTCATGGAGTTTAAAAGAAGATAGAAGATTAATCATGGGGGTGTTAAAAGGCGATTTTTGCACGTCCGTAGATCGGCAATGGAGAATCCGATTGACGCAAATAAGGTATCAAATCGAAGGTCATCGAAAGACCTTTCCAATTGGCCAAAAATCACCATATTCGAAGTCCGTTTGGGGGTCCAACCAAGGGCTGGTTGGGTGAACTAACCCCCCATCCCATTTTCTATTTAGGGGCAAAACAGAATTTTGGGTTTTCAAGCCCTATTTTATGTTTTAACTCACCTATAACCGCAGTTCTTTATGCAAAAACGAGTTTGAGACTGCAGGAAAAGGAAAAACCGAGAAGATGAGTGATTTCCATTCTTCCAAAGGTGTTTTGTGATTTGAATCTTTGCAAAAACTTCAAGAAAGGTTATTTTTCTTTAATCCTTCTCTTAGTCACAATTTTGTGAGTATTTTCTCTACTTTCTTTTTGAGGGATCTTGAAAGGGAAGCATGTTAGGTTCATTGCTCACTCCTCAATCTTTGTTTTAATGTTCCTTTCTAGTATAAGAATTATTGGTGCAATCTCTTTCTAAGGTTGATTCATTTTGACTCTCCGGGTCTTCCACGGGTGATTTAGGAGAGCCAATTTGAGGATTTTTAATCTAGATTAAATTGGACAAAATTGAGAACACCCTTATGATCGCTTTATTGCCAATTAGCTTCCCCGGCCCAATGTTTCGTTTCGTTTCAACTTCAAATCAAGGAAAAATTATAACTTTTAGCCGATTTAGGTTAAAAGGGCAAGTTAGAACCTAATTTTATGTTTCGGTTTTTATGAGAATATTTTAAGATATTTTTCTAAACCCAAATTAACTCCTAATTTTATTTTGTTAATCCTTTTGCATGATTAGGGTAAATTATCCTTTTGTTATCTTCTTGTTGGAAGGAAGTACTGATCTTTGGAGAAAAGAATCTAGTTGGAAGGTGAGAAATAACTAACTACATTATATTTAATTAATTGTTATTATTTTATGTCTTCTGTTAAATATATAAATTTGTGTAATTTCTGTTTATCTTACTATAATTGTGTGCAACTTTGTACGAAAGGAAGGTAAAACTATTATTTATGATGTTGCTGGTTCCTTTAAATCTATTATTATTGTTATGAGAGTGGAATGTAAATGTATGTGAAGGGAGAGGGGAAATATTACTGTTCTCTCTACCTTGTATTTTCCACTAGGGTTGTGGGCTCGCCCATTAGCCTAGTAATTTTATTTGGTGCCACTAAACCCTATTGCATGACATTAGGTGTCTAGAAGTGTTGGGCTAGGAACCCCTATGAGTACTACTACCCTTCCAGTAGGGGTATTGAAGCCGGTTAACCCGTGATGCTAGTGTCTAGGTCCTCTATATCGAGCAGGCCCACTATCATCATAGAAAGGTAGGGTTGCATATAATAAATAAGGGATCCTGGGCGCTCAAGACTGGTAACCAACTCGTGAGAGGACATGGAGATCATTTTGTCCATTATATATGGATGACCATTAGGATAAGGATTGGGATCCAACAGATGCCTCTGCTGAGGATTCCATTCATAGGTGGGAAGGTATTAAACCAACAGAGCACTAGGCGTGAGGGGAGATATCCGGACCATATGTAGTATGAGACCATATGACTTTGCACTAGGTAAGTTTATCCCTGACATGCACCATATCTTATACCAATGGTGATGTGAGAGAGTGGTGACTTGATCCCCAACCATGGATCAGTGAGACTTTACCCAACAGCCGCGAAGAACCCAATAGACGTGCCTGAGTGCCGTGAGGGAAGAGTGATAAGACTAACCAAAGAAGACTGGTGTATGACTTAAGGCATGTCTACTTTAGAGACTACATTATAGGGTTAGGAACCTCATATCATCACTTTGCATTTTTTTATTTATATTATTAAATATATGGTTGTCTTACAAATTATGACATGGAAATTGAATGAATGAATGATTTGATTGTTAGTTACCTCACTGAGTTCTATGAACTCATTCCTTTATTTGTTTGTTTCTTTAGACTGCTTTACAGGTTATGAGGACCCGCCTACCGTTGAGGATCCTTCATCATGTGGCTATAAAGACGGTGAGATTGGAGAAGAAGTGGAGGCACATGACCGCTTCTGTTCGTGTTAGGACTGTTCTTATGGAACTTCTTTTCCTTAGAGTTTCTTTAGATTATTTTCGCTGTAACATTATACATTATATCTTTTCTTAGAACTCTAATGTTAGTTTTTGAAAGGAAGTTTTAAATATTGTAATCCTTTCTTTTCATTCTTGATTATTAAATACTTGAACTGATTTATTTCCTGTCCATTAAATTTTACTTTATCATGTGTTGTATGGAATTGTCACTGAACCTAGATCTTGTGGTGTATCACCTCCTCGGGTATTCGGGTACGACTGGATCCGGCTGGGTGGGGTGTGACAGACCTGACCAGCCGCTTCATTCCCTACAAAGGTATTAGGCAAGGTTGTCCTCTCTGTCCCTACATCTTCATCTTATATCAAGAAACTCTCACCCAACGGCTTACCTCCAATAAAACCATTCCTAGATTGGCTCGGATTAAACATGCCCCTCAAGCTCCCTACCATAAATTATTTGTTCTTTGTAGATGATGTGATGCTATTCCTTCCTACGACAATTGATAATGCCTCCTTGATTAAAGTCTTGTTACAGGACTATGAGTTGATCTTGGGCCTCCACATTAACCCAAAAAAATATGCAATGCTATTGGACCCTAGAACCCCTCATGCTCTTTGCTCTGATGTCTCTTCTACTTTGGACATAAAGGAAGTTCAATCCGGTGGGAGTTATTTCGGTCTGTCTTCCTCCTTTGGGAAATTGAAAACTCAAATTTTCTCTTATATCCTTGATCAATTAAAGACAAGCTTTTTGGATGCGAGGCAAAGCTTTATCCCTAATTAGTAAGGAGGTCCTTATTAAGACAGTGGTTCTGCTATCCCCATCTAAGTTATGTCATGTTCTGTTTTTGGTGGAAAAATAACAAAGGAAGTGGTGTTCATTGTGTTAGATGTAGGCCTGTAAACAGACCGGATTCGACTCGGATACACCAGTATCCGAATCCAAATCCGATTAGCAAATCCGCTATCCGAATCCGAATCTGGAAAAAAATTAGAGAAGGCATCCGAATCCGAATCCGAAACTTTATCGGATATCCGATTATTGATTGATAATTGTCACTTTTTTACATTTTTTATTATAAATTTCTAATTTCTGATTACCGAATACCGCTATCCAAATCCGATTATCATCTATTTTTAAAGAAAAAATGTTAAATACTTTACTCTATCCAGATAAAAATTTATCCGAATATTATCCGATCCGATAAGCAATTATCCGAATCCGAATCCGGTTACTTAGCAGACGAATACGAATATTTTCCAGTAAGAAAATTTTCGGATACGGATACCCTTAAACGAATACGAATGCGAATTCGGAGGCGGATTTTGGCTATCCATTTACAGGTCTAGTTAGATGGGACAAATTATGTAGAAAGAAGATTGAGGGTGGAATGGACTTTGGAGACATCAAATGTTTGAATAGGGCTTTATTAGCAAAACAATGTTGCAGGCTACTTACAAATCCTACTAATCTTCGGCCCCATATAGTCATAGTAAAATATTTGTATCACACCACCATCCTTGAGGCACCCCCCAAGCTCATACTCTTGGGGATGGCAGAGTGCTTTGAATGAAACATATATCTTAATCTATGGGCTGATGAAACAAATAGGGAATGGTTTAGAGACACTTATATATAGGTGTGAAATCTCCGAAGATCCTAACTCAAAAATCCATGTTGTAGGTCCAAGAACCCGAAGTGTAGGTAGAAGTCAACTGTGGGCCATCCAGTTAGAGAATTGGATTGGAGTCCAAACCAATGACCAATGGAAGTGAATGGTGATGCTGATGATTTGGGAGTCTTGTCAAAGTTTGGAAGCAGATCCAACTTGGACGATGATGGGTTTGGTAGATGGATCAAGTGTTCATTGATGACACATGTAGAAAGTCTCGAAAAAATCATGTAAGATCCTTTTGGGGTGTAGAACAGGAGCTAGGGCAGAGCCATGGGCTTTCTGGGCCTTGATTATGCTCCTTGAAGTAAGTTCTAAGGGTTGGTCGATTGGCCTAGTTGCACCTGGCAACCAGCCTGGTTCCGAGTGCAAAAGGGCAATTTTGGAAATTTTGATTTTGAGCTCCTATTGAATGTGTTTTGTTTTAAAACTTGTCATTATGATCCATAAACATCAGTGCACGTCAGAGAGTGCTCTGCGAAGGTGAAAGGTAGTGTGGAGATCTTTCGAAAAACTTTATGTGCTGCAAGTAACTTTCTCTAAGGTTAGTACTCATCCCCATTCTTTCTAATTATCTTTCATGATTGATTTCTCTACTGATTAGACCTAGTAGATGGCTTCTAGTTACTGTATTAACCTAGTTCATCTTTTCTCTTTACCCTAGAGTCGATCCCCATTCATTCTAGTTCACCGTGTTCTTCCAGATTGATTTCGGAAAAGACCTAACCTAGGATTCATTAGGTTTTCATTTCTTTTGCGTTGATTGATGTTTAAACTATGTTGGTCCATGTTCTAGTATTATTTCAAAATTTTCTATGTATTTTTGGAGTAGTTTATGCCACGCCCCACCCAGCCAAATCCGAACTTACAGGAATACTCGTGGGGATGATGCATACTACAGGATCTAGGCTCACGGCCAATCCATAACACTACAATACAATATGGCATAGTCCAAAGAGAAAAAGAAAAAGAAGGTACCAATTATCAAAGTTATTATAGTCATCCGAAAAGATAAACAAAGTCATAATCGGAGTTGAAAATGTAAGTTAGAGTCAAACAATGGAAGTCTCAAAATTATCAAGAAAGGTTTAAGAGAATTTAGTTTAATCTTTCTATTCCCAAAATATAGTTACACAATCCTAGTCAAGTTCTACCGCGTCTCTAAAATAATCAATGACACTAAAAACGACTGAGCATCGTATGAACAGTCCAAGCATGGATACGCGTCTCCATGGGTCTCCACATCTCTGCCCGCAGGATGTCATAAGGTTAGGTCGGTGATGCATACTCCGAAATGATGGAGTTTTCATAACCTGTAAAAGAGTTCAAAGAAAATATATTTTCGAGCAATGAGTTCTACAGAATTCAACGAGGTCAACAAAATCACATACCATGCATCCAATACATATAACAAATATGAAATATGAATGTAAATGAAATGCAATGATGTATTATAGAAGCATGCCCCTTATATTCTAACAAGTGTTAGTCTCTATGGTAGACATGCATTAAGTCGTAACACCAGGCTCCTCTGGGAAGTCTCATCACTTTGGGTAATACCCCTAGATTTTTATTGAGGGTATTTTTGCCATTTACCTTAAATTATAGCCCTAACTATATTTATATCGTAATATTTTATGTTCCATATAATATAATGTGATTTAAATTATTATTAACATTATTATTGCTAGTTTCTAAGAAAATTTATGAATTAAATTAAAAAGAAGAAGAATTTTTAAAAATGAATAAAGTAATTTACCCGTTATACTTACACTTAATAAAATATATTAAGTTAATAATTATGAAATCTGTTAAGTAATTATAATAATATAATATATTAGTATAATGAATTTAAAACCATTAATGAGTATGTTGATTTTTTTAATGGAAACAAAACTTCATCTAAGAAGAGAAAGAGGGAAAGAAAGCAAACCAAAACTAGGAACAAATTTTATCCATTATTATCAAATTAATAAACTATAGGAATGTTAACTAAATGCTTATTACAATATTAACATCATTAATATACTTTAATATATATTATTATTTCTAAAACTTAAACATTAATATTGTTTTATTTATTATTGTATTTGTTTGGACAAGGTTTATTGTTGTTGTTGTATCTCAATTTTTTTTTTAGTATAAATAGAGGTGGACTTAATCTTACGATGGGGAGCATTTCAAGAGAGAGAGAGAGAGAGAGAGAGAGAGAGTTTAGTAGCTGTTATTTGGCTGACGAAGTGTCGGCTAGTTTCTATATTTTAATTACAAATCCATTAGAAAGGTAAATGAGAATCCCTCATATTATCTACAGTTTGAAATATTGTATTTCATCTTGATCTATATTGCAAGTGAGAATCCTTCAAGTATATCTACTAGTTTGAGCCATTGTATATTTGATTTTTATGTTGCAAGTGAGAATCCTTCAAGTATATCTACTAATATGAGCCATTGTATCATTGGATCTATATTGCAAATCCCGCAATATATCTACATGTTTGATTTGTTGTCTTTTATTTCTCAATTGCAAGTGATAATCTCTTACTATATTCACATGTTTGAGTTGTTGTCTTTAATTTAATCTATATTGCTAGTGAGGACCCTAAATTACGTATACAAGTTTGAAACCCTATATTTTATTCTGATCTAGATTTCTATTAAGATCTTGTTTATAGTTTGAAACATGATATATTGTTAGGTTTTTTATTAAAATCTATATTAAGTTTCAAAACTAGTTTTTGCATTTCTTTTATTTATTTGTTTTGTTAGTGTGTGGGACCCATGCGGTAAGGGTGGTAATGAGGGACCTATGAGTAAAGGAGGCCGCCCTTCATGACCTTGGTTATGAGGCTCTTCATGCCATTGGTCATGGGTCTTAAAGGTCTTGATCATGCATGGTGATGTGGTGGGCTTACTTGAAGGGTGGAATTTACTCAAATTCTAACTCTTGACCTTCGATTATCATTTCAACTTCATGACCATTCATGGCCATTACCATGAATGGGGTTAAGGTTTTTCAAATGGATTAAATCCAATTCATTCAAAAGAAGTGAATATGAGAGTTACTTCTCCAAGTAGTGGGGATCGAAGTTAGGTCTAGGTGGTTTATTCACATTACTGAAGGAGGGACAAGCCCATTGATTCTCCATTAGTGGAGAATTAATTCTTCCCCTTGTGAGGAGGTGAGTCATTGTGATTCAATGACCCAATTCATTGCTTTGAGAATCTCAAGGGGCGTAAAGTGTGGTTTGGGCCTTTATAAACCCAACCCTTCCTTGCATGTGGTGTGTAATAGGGACACTCCTCACACTCACATTAATTGTTTTACAAAGTTCATTTCTTTCCTTGAGTTGTCTAAGTGTTGTGCTCTAGCTTTTGGCTCCTTGAAGGGACTAGAAGAACTACCTCATTTTCTAGTTGGAGGTTGTTTTATCTTTGAGGTGGCAGTTGATAACTCTATAAAATAGAGTTAAGTTTGGTAATTTTATACTTGAGATAGCTCTGATTTAAGAGTATTTTATCTTTGTTTAGTGTTAGTTGTCATTAGATGTTGTTTTAGTGAGTCTTAACATTTTAAGTCTTGTAACGGTCCTTTATATCATTCTTGCTTGAATTTGATTAATTCTCTTTCTCTTGGCATTGTAGGTGAAGACCCATAAGTGAAGAAGAACATGTCTTCTAACTTTGTTGTAAAGATGCTGCAGCATCACGGAGCAGATTATTCCTAGATTGAACTCACGTAGAAATGACTAAAAAGGGCTAACTAAATGGGACATTCCTCTTGTCAATACGTGAAGAATCTCAGCCCTGGATATCAAAAGGGAACATTCTAATCCTACAGTCCAGATTTCTACCCTATCATTAGGGGAAAATTGGGGAAAATATAGAGGAAGAAAGAGAAGAACGTGAGGTCAAAAGTAGAATAGAGGAAAGGAGAGAAGAGCTGAGCTCATGTGGAGAAGAAACAGACCTGCTGGAGAAGAATGCTGGAGCTCGTGTGGAAGCATTGCATCTCCTAGTTTTATATTCAGTTTTATAATTCTATTTTCTTATACTCTAGCTGAAAGATGTTGATGATTATATGTATTTTTGTGCTTTTGAATTTTGATATGAGCTAAGTTCTTACTGTGTTGGGATGATAAGAGTACCTGAACCTATATTTTGAGTTGTAATTACCTAGTGTTCTATTGTTTTACTGCAGTATAGTCTATTATCAATGAATTCAGCATGTTAGTTATTGATTAATTTCATTTATTGCCTGATCATTCATGATTGAATACTGTGATTTCAATTAACTGGAAAGTTAATTGAGTCTAGATGATTGCTGAATGGCGTGGGTTAATTTAACCTTCATTTGGTTTTAACTAATTAGTAGGTTGGGTAGAAAACTCACTTGCCTCATGTTGCCATGATTGGAATTGGGTATAAGTTGCATTCTCATTTCATTTGTCTATAGGAATATGAAGATTTCGAATTAGGATGCTAATGCATACGTGGATTGGAAAATTCCATTATGTCATTTTGTTCTAAGTTCTTGATATACTTTGTGCTATAGTATTGATATAGTATATGCATTATAAATTTAGGGGAGGGGAAATTGATTACCAATACTCATATCATTCATTAAAGGTCTTTCTATTGCATATTTTCCATTTAGGTTCTCAAGTTTAATTACCTATCATTTGTTTACTTAGTTAATCAATCTTGTTTAAATCAATTTTACTTTTATATTGAAAGTTAAAGATAAAATTCTCCGTAGGATCGATACTCTACTTACTATATATTACTTGATTGCGACATGTGCACTTGCGTAGCATCTTTAGATACAGGCAACAAGTTTTTGGCGCCATTGCCGGGGAATTTTGTCATTGATAATTAGTGTAGAAATAATTTCTAGTTTTATTTACAGAAACTTTTTTACATTGGTATTAGTTTTCTTTTATTCTCAGGTGCTTTTACCCTTGTATGAATCTGCTGTTTGATCAAGAGTTGATACCCTCTGACTTTGAAATCAAAAGGACATTTCGAGCTAGAAGAAAGGAGCAGCGATGTTTAGCAGCAGTTCAAACAATGGCTAAAGCAGTGAGAAATGAGGTGAATAATAATGAGAATAATATGGCAGCTGAGGATGATGATAGAGATAGGGCCATTAGAGCACATATTGTACCGATTTTGCATGAGCTGAATACAACTATAGTAAGGCCATAAATTCAAACACTACATTTTGAACTTAAGCCTGTGATGTTCCTAATGCTTCAAATTGTGGGACAATTTAGTGGGATGCCAACAGAAGATCCTCACCTCTATCTTAGAATTTTTATGGAGGTAAGTGATTCTCTTAAGATACCTGGAGCAACCAAAGAAGCCTTGAGATTGAAGCTATTCCCTTACTCATTGCGGGATAGAACCAGAGCATGGTTGAACTCTTTACCTCCATAGTCCGTAGCTACATGAAATGATTTAGTAGAGAAGTTATTGATGAAGTACTTCCCTCCAACAGAGAATGCCATGCTTAGGAATGATATCACTAGTTTTCAAATATTGGTAGTAAATCTTTGCATGAGGCATGGGAAAGATTTAAGGAGCTCTTGCGTAAATGTCCTCACCATGGAATTCCTCATTAGATTCAAATGGAGAATTTCTACAATGGTTTGAATGGTCAAACTAGGTCTATAGTGGATGCATCAGCAAATGAGGCTATATTGGCAAAGTCTTACAATGAAGCTTATAAGATTTTGGAGAGAATGGCCAATGAAAACTATCAATGGCCAGTTGAGAGAGTTGTTCTATATAAGAGAGTAGTAGGGATTTATGAGTTGGATGCAATGACAACCTTAACTGCACAAGTTTCTTTCTTAACTAGTGTGTTAAAATCAGTGAACCTTGCTACAGCTGTACAAACATAATAAAATACAGTAGTCTCTTGTACATATTGTGGTGTGGAGCATTTCTTTGATAGTTGTCCATCCAACCCAGAATCTGCCTATTATGTTGGTAATTTCAGAAAAGCTAATAACCTATATTCCAACACCTAGCTATAATATTGGTAGGAGGTAGCATCCTAACTTTTCTTGGAATGCTTAAGGGCAAAATGTTGGTTCATCTTCCATGCAAATTCAACCTCATCAGTTTCCAAGTGCTCAACTGTAAGTGAAGGCTCAGCCTATAGAACCTTCATCATCAATAGAGCTTCTATTAAAGGAGTATATGGCAAAGAATGATGCAATTATTCAGAGTCAAGCATCTTCATTGAGAAATCTAGAGAATCAAGTAGGGCAGCTGGCTAGTGCTTTAAGTAATCGACCTCAAGGATCATTGCCAAGTGACACAGAAAATCCTAAGCGTAAAGGCAAAGAGCATTGCAAAGTTATTTCATTAAGGAGTGGAAAACCTCTAGAGCAACCTCATTCAAAGTCTAGCCAATAGAAGGATCCTATTTCTATCCAAGAAGAAGGGGAGAAGGAAGATACAGTTGTTGTTCCAAAGGACCACTCTGATTCTGCAAAACAGCGTGCTGAACCCACGGCTACAACACCAATGCAACAGAGTTCTCCAAAAAAACATAGCTATAAACCATCTCCTTTCCCTCAAAGATTTCATAAGCAGCAGCAAGACCATCAATTCAAGAAATTCTTGGATGTTCTAAAGCAGCTTCGCATCAATATACCATTGGTAGAAGCACTTGAACAAATGCCAAATTATGTGAAATTCATGAAAGACATCCTTTCAAAGAAAAAGAGATTTGGAGAGTTTGAGACATTGGCCATGACACAAGAGAGTAGTGCCTTTTTACTGAACAAGCTTCCTCCAAAATTAAAAGATCTTGAAAGTTTCACCATCCCCTGTGCTGTTGGAGATAAATATATTGGGAGAGCCTTTTATGATCTTGGAGCAAGCATTAACCTTATGCCAATGTCAATCTTCAAAAAGCTTGGTGTCGGAGAAGCAAGGCCAACTACAGTAACACTTCAGCTGGCTGCTAGATCTTTAGCTCATCCTAAAGGAAAAATTGAAGATGTGTTGGTAAGAGTTGATAAGTTTATCTTTCCTGCTGACTTCATTATTCTTGATTTTGAAGCTGATAGAGATGTGTACATCATTTATGGAAGACCCTTCTTGGCAACTGGGAAGACATTGATTGATGTGCATAAAGGAGAATTGACTATGAGGGTAAATGGAGAGCAAGTCACTTTCAATGTTCTTAAGGCAATGAAATCTCCAGATGATATAGAGCAATGCTCAATTGTAGATGTTATTGAAGAGCTGGTTTTAGAAGAAGTTGAGAAAAAGAGCATTCATATCCATTAAAGCTTTCATTGGCATAAAAAATTACACAAGTAGGTGATGAAGCAAGTAGATACATGGCTTGGATAGATGCAAGACCAGCTGAGACATTGAGAGGGAGTCGATTTGAGCCTCCTGTATTATCTGAGGTTAATACTAATTTCCCTAAATCATCTATTGAAGAGCCACCTTTGTTAGAATTGAAACCTCTTCCAGAACACCATCGGTATGCTTATTTGGGTGAAGCCAGACACTCCCTATTATTATTTCAGCAGTGCTAACAGTAGAGCAAGAGGATATGCTACTTAAAGTGCTGAAGAAATACAACAAAGCATTAGGATGGACCATATTAGATATCAAGGGAATCAGCCCATCAATATGCATGCATAAAATTCTGCTGTAAGACTGTTGTAATAATTTTGTGGAGCATCAAAGGAGGCTGAATCCAATCATGAAGAAAGTGGTAAGAAAGGAAATCATTAAATGGTTAAATGTTGGGGTTGTGTATCCAATTTCAGACAGTAAGTGGGTGAGTCCAGTATAGTGTGTCCCCAAGAAAGGAGGAATGACAATTGTGGAGAATGATAACAAGGAAATGATACCTACAAGGATAGTGAGTGGTTGGAGAATATGTATGGACTATAGATTGCTCAACAAGGCTACAAGGAAAGATCAATTCCCTCTGCCCTTCATTGATCAAATGCTTGATAGATTGGCTGAAAAAGAGTTTTATTGCTTCTTAAATGCACACTACGGTTACAATCAAATAGCCATTGCTCTTAAAGATCTACATAAGATCACTTTCACTTGCCCTTATGGCACATTTGCCTTTAGAAGAATGTCATTTGGTCTATGTAATGCCGCTGCCACTATCCAACAGTGTATGATGGCTATTTTCACTGATATGGTGGAAAATTTTGTTGAGGTGTGTATGGATGATTTTTCAGTTTTTGGAGAAACATTTGTTGAATGCCTCACTAACTTGGAAAAAGTTCTAAACAGATGTGAGGAAACCAACCTAGTCCTCCATTGGGTAAAATGTCATTTTATGGTTAAGGAAGGGATTGTTCTTGAGCATAAGGTTTCCAAACATGGCCTAGAAGTTGATAAAGCCAAGGTTGGTATAATAGAAAAATTGCCACCACCATCAAATGTGAAAGGGATCAGAAGTTTTCTTGACCATGCTGGGTTTTATAGAAGGTTCATAAAAGACTTTTCTCAAATAGCTAAACCATTATGCAACTTGCTTGAAAAGGAGAGTCAGTTCAGCTTTGATGAGGCATGTATGACAGCATTTTTAGAGTTGAAAAAGAGGCTAATCTCCACATCAATTATTATGGCACCAGATTGGTCCATTCCTTTTGAGGTCATGTGTGATGCAAATGATTGGGCTGTAGGAGCAGTTTTGGGACAGCGTAAGAATAAGGTATTCCATTCAATCTATCATGCTAGTCGGACCTTACCGGGAGCACAATTGAATTATACTGTCATTGAAAAAGAACTCTTGGTAGTTGTGTTTGCATTTGACAAATTTAGAGCTTATCAAGTGGGAGCAAAGGTTATTGTGTTCACAGATCATTCAGCTATAAAATATTAGTTACAAAAGAAGGATGCTAAACCAAGGCTGATTAGATGGATCCTATTGCTTCAAGAGTTCAATTGGAGATAAAAGATAGAAAGGGGACTGAGATCAAGTGGCTGACCATCTGTCTCGGTTGGAAAATCCAAATCAAGAAGCTGAATTTGAAACTAAAGAAGTCTTCCTTGATAAACAACTCTTTGCAGTTTCCCTTTCACAAACACCATGGTATGCTGATTTTCCTAATTATTTGGCCAGTGGACTTCTACCTCCTATGATGAATACTCAACAAAAGAAGAAATTTTTACATGAGGTCAAAAGGTACTTCTGGGATGAACCATTCTTATTCAAGCAATGTGTAGATTAGTTGTTGAGGTGTTGTATCCCTGAGGTACAGGTAGAGGATGTATTGAGGAAATGCCATGACTCCCCATATGGTGGACATTATCAAGGTGATAGGACTGTTGCAAAGATCTTGCAATCAGGGTTTTATTGGCCAAGTATGTTCAAAGATTCCCACCAATTTATCCAAAAATGTGACAGATGCCAAAGAGTGGGAAACATCTCTAGAAGAAATGAAATGCCTTTAACCAATATATTGGAAGTAGAGTTGTTTGATGTTTGGGGAATTGATTTCATGGGGCCTTTTATTCCTTCATATGGCAATCTATACATCCTAGTAGCAGTGGACTATGTGTCCAAGTGGGTGGAGCCTATTGCTTGTGCAACCAATGATGCCAAAGTGGTTATTCAATTTATGAAGAAGAACATCTTCACTAGCTTTGGTACACCAAGAGCCATAATTAGTGATGAAGGTTCACATTTTTGCAACAAGTATCTTGGAGCTTTATTGTCTAGGTATTGGGTTCGTCACAAGGTTGCCTTAAGCTATCACCTCCAAACAAATGTACAAGCTGAAGTTACTAATAGGCATATCAAGTTGATTTTGGAGAAAACAGTTTGCCCTACAAGGAAGGATTGGTCTATTAGGTTAGATGACTCCCTTTGGGTTTACCGAACTGCATACAAAACTCCCTTTGGAATGTCACCATATCAATTAGAGTTTGGAAAAGCTTGCCATCTACCCTTGGAACTAGAGCATAAGGCATACTAGGCAATTAAGAAACTCAATCTGGAATCTACTTTGGCTAGTGAAAAGAGAATGCTACAGCTTCATCAACTTGATGAATTCAGGTTCCAAGCACATGAGAATGCTAAGCTCTATAAGGAGAGAGTTAAGAAATGGCATGATCCAAAACTCTTGGATAGGGTATTTGAACCAGGCAAACAAGTTCTGTTATTCAATTCAAGACTTAAACTATTCCCAGGAAAGCTGAAATCCATATGGTCAAGTCCATTTACAATAGTGACAGTTTTTCCACATGGAGTTGTGGAATTGTAAGAAGGAATCTCTCACAGGCAATTTCTGGTGAAAGGGGAGCGGATCAAGCATTATTGGGGTGCACCATTGGAGCGTGACAAATCTTCAATCATCTTTCAAGATGCTTGAAAAGGGAGGCAACCCAATTTCATTGTTTTTAGTAATGTTGTTGGTTATTAGTTAAGTAGGTGTTTAAAAAAGTTTGTGGGTAGTTTACAATTTTATCTTACTCTTCACTTGATAGTAAATCTGGAAGATGACTAGATGATATATATATTTTTGATCTGCAGGGAGCGTGGGGAACACAAAAAGAATGAGTAGGTGTTTTGCAACCTTGGACAGTCAAGTCAACTATAAACAGAGCATGCGTCAGTTACCCAGGAGAATTCACTATCTTTACTGCAGGAAAGTTTTGTTCAACCGCTACGGGAATTGCATTCTCTGGTAAACAATGCATTCTGTGACTGATACCATAGCGATGCTGCAACAACGCCATGACAAGGATAAACCACTTCAACCCGACCTGGTTATCTCTTGAACCCAACTAACCCATAGTTCCCACACCTCTAAACCCATCTTAAACCATTGCTGACCCATACTGACCCAAACCCATTTTAAACCGCCCAACCATTGAACCCACCTTTTTAACACCAAAACCAACCAAAACAAAAAAACCCCAAACCCAATTGCACCTGCGTCTTCTCAACTGCGACTCCTCTGCATCTCCTCTTTCATCCTCTGCTCTGCTCCGCCACATTTCTACCTCCATTTGCACACCGTTACTTACCTTTGCCCAGCCCTCTGCAACATTCTTCACCTATCTTGCCTACCTAATTAACCAAACCCCTAATTTCCTACCACATTCCCCTTTCGATTTTTTTCTCTGTGGTTCATCCCTGCTGCAACGATCTTCCATTCTAGGTTGATTTTACATATTAGGGCTGCTCGAGTTGCAATCTAGCCTAGCTACAACATAGAGGACACCAATCCCGATGATGCAGCCAATATGTAGCTGGTTCAGGGAAGTCCTGTTCTAATCTTTCTTCTTGTTTTTCCATTATTTTTTAGGTGTGAGGACATTGCTCATTTTAAGTTTGGGGGTAAGCTTTGCCCTGTTCCAATCATTGCATGTGTCATCCTGTCATCTTTATTTTATAGAGGTTCTTAGTTTCTTAATTTTCTTTAACTTTCTTTTGTGGTTTACTTTAAATGTTGCATATGTTGTTCTAGCTTCTAATTTGTGAGTTGTTGTCCAGCATTTTAGAGTCAGGGTTTTGTTATTTTGTTTATTGTTGTGTCATTCTGTTCTGTTGTTGTTTCTGTTGTTTGATGCTGAAGCAATGTTAGTAGATGTTTTGTGTAAATGTCTTGTGTAGTTAATCTATGTTGTTATGCGATTTGGATGGTAATTAGTTAATACGAATGTTAGTGCCTCTTAATTTGATTTTGTTGGGAGATCTTAACACAATTCTGTTATAATAATCTAATGTCTTCATTTACTCATTTCCGTGATGTCATATTATTGAGCACCAAGTGATGTTTCAAGCTCCGGAGAACCTGAGAAAAGTAATATCAATGTAAGAGTTTAGGATTTTAAAATTGATTGAATGAGAACCTTGAGACGTACATATTAAAGGTCCCCATTTGGGTGTTCCAAGAATTCTGTGCATTGTGAGTATTGACTGAGGTTTGAACCCCCTGTCCCCACAAGAATAATGCTCCACTGATTTGGGCCGCCTAGTAACCAAGAATATGCATGTAACCCATGTGTAATTTTGATGTCAACTGTGGCCCGGAGTATGAGCATGCAAAGGCACTTTTGGTTGTAATCTTGTTGATTTGGAAGAAGAGAATAATGCTCTTTGGGCTGCCTAGTAACCAGGACTATGCATATAACCCATGTGTAATTTGGATGTCAACTGTGGCCCGGAGTATGAGCATGCAAAGGCACTTTTGGTTGTAATCTTGTTGAGTAACTAGGTATCTTCATCACATGGGTATCTTCATCACAAATAAGTGATATTCGCGTAAAAAGGCAGGATGACAACAACAACAAATAAAAAAGAGATAGTTCGTAAGGAATAAGTTTGGGTCTCTTAATGATTTCCTTTGCAGTTAGTTTTGTGTTTTCATTTTTCTTTATTGCTCAAGGTCAAGCAATATCTTAAGTTTTGGGGGTGTGATAACTCTATGAAATAGAGTTAAGTTTGATAATTTTATACTTGAGATAGCTTGATTTAATAGTATTTTATCTTTGTTTTAGTGTTAGTTGTCATTAGATGTTGTTTTAGTGAGTCTCAACATTTTAAGTCTTGTAAAAGTCCTTTATATCATTCATGCATGAATTTCTCTTCAATTAATGGATGAATTTGATTAACCCTCTTTCTCTTGGCATTGTAGGTGAAGACCCATAAGAGAAGAAGAACATGTCTTCCAACTTTGTTGTAAGGATGCTGTAGCATCACTGAGCAGAATATTCCTAGATTGAACTCACGTAAAAATGACTAAAAAAGGCTATTCCCAGATTGAACTCATGGAACAGAATATTCCTAGATTGAATTTGATTAACCCTCTTTCCTCTTGTCAATACGTGAAGAATCGCAGCCCTATATATCAAAAGGGAACATTCTAATCCTACAATTCAGATTTCTACCTTATCATTAGGGGAAAATTGGGAAAAATAAAGAAGAAGAATGAGAGGAACGTGAGGGGAAAAGTAGAATAGAGGAAATGAGAGAAGAGCTGAGCTCATGTGGAGAAGAAACAGAGCTGGTGGAGAAAGAGACCTGCTGGAGAAGAAGGCTAGAGCTCATGTGGAAGCATTGCATCTCCTAGTTTTCTATTCAATTTTATAATTCTATTTTCTTGTACTCTAGCTTAACAATGTTGATGATTATATGTATTTCTATGCTTTTGAATTCTGATATGAGCTAAGTTCTTACCGTGTTGGGATAATAAGAGTACCTGAACCTGAATTTTAAGTTGTAATTACCCAGTGTTTTTTAGTTTTACTGCATTATAGTTTATTATCAATGAATTCAGCATGTTAGTTATTGATTAATTGCATTTATTGACTAATCATCCATGAATGAATGTTGTGATTTCAGTTAACTAGAAAGTTAATTGAGTCTAGATGAGTGCTTCTTTTTTTTGGTTAAGTCTAGATGAGTGCTGAATGGCTTGGGTCAATTTAACTTTCATTTGGTTTTAACTAATTAGTAGGTTGGGTAGGAATACTAATTACTTGCCTCACGCTGCCATGATTGGAATTGGGTATAAGTTGCATTCTCATTTCATTTGTCCATAGGAATATGAAGATTTCGAATTAGGATGCTAATGCTTATGTGGATTGGAAAATACCATTATGTCATTTTGTTACAGGTTTTTGATATACTTTGTGCTATAGTATCTACATTATAAATTTAGGGGAGGGGAAATTGATTCCCAACACTCATATCATTCATTAAAGGTCCTTCTATTAAACATTTTTCATTTAGGCTCTCAATTTAATTACTTGTCATTTGTTTATTTAGTTCATCAATCACAAATCAATCTTGTTTAAATCAGTTTTACTTTTACATTGAAAGTTAAAAATAAAATTCTCCGTGGGATCAATATTCTACTTAATATATATTATTTGATTGTAACACGTGCACTTGCGTAGCATCTTTAGATACAAGCAACAAGTTTTTGGTGCCATTGCTGGGGAATTTTGTCATTGATAATTAGTGTAGAAGTAATTTCTAGTATTATTTATAGAAATTTCTTTACTTTGATATTAGTTTTCTTTTATTCCCAGGTGCTTTTACCCTTGTATGAATCCGTTGCTTGATCAAGAGATGATACCCTTTCGATTTGGACATTAAGGTTTCCCTCGAATTCTCATCGCTTTACATTGCCAGTAACACATAGCAGCCATATTGTGGAACGATGATGGTGGTGGAGGTGGTGGAACGATTGTTAGAGGAAAAGGTGGAGCAGAAGAGCATATAGGGTTTGATAAGTTAGGGAATTGAGTGGGGTAAAGTTAGAGACTTGATTTTGTAAATTCTGAAAATTTTAAACCTTTAGATGTAAAAATAAAATTTCATATGTACATATATATATCCCTACAATTTTTCTTACAACTATTTGATTTATTCTTGAAAACGTTGCGAAATCCTAACTGGCAACAGGCAAACTGCCGCAAGAAAAGACTGGCCCAATCTAACTTTAAGGTAAGTCTGAAAATTTTAACCTTTAACCACGGAAGTTGAAAATTTCAACTTTATACCTCAAATGTATCTCTCTCTTCTTCTCTTAATAATCGTCTGTATATTCAAAAAAATATATAAAATTATAAGAAGATTTAGCTTCGGAACAAGAGACAAACCTGATGACATTAATAGTGTTTTTAATATTTTTTAAGAGGTTTTAGATTAAGAGAACATGGCAGGAGCAATAGACAAGACTTGAAGTTGATGGCCTTAACACCAAACCATATTGGCTCTCAATTATGCAAAAATCCAAAATAGAGGCTGAAGCCCAAGTGGCCACCCAAAGTAAGAGAAAAGAGGATGGATGCTTTAAGGGCCTTTTAATTTGGTTACATGAATTCAGAGATTTCAAATCTCTGGATTCATGAATCTGAGAATTATACCCGTTTGGTTGTAAAAATCTCTAGATTCATGAAATCTAGAGATTCACATTTTTACACTAAAAACGTGAATCTACAAATTTATGGGTAAGGGGTGAAATCCAGAGATTTCAAAAAAACTATACATTCGCACATTCACAAAAATCACGTCGATCAAATAGTTTTTTAGGATGAATCCACAAATTTCATTCCACAACCAAACATCTAATTTTATAAATTATAACTCCATAGACTTGAAATCTATAGATTTGAAATCTCTAGATATTTGAAATCTCCAGACTCATGTAACCAAACAAGCCCTAAGAGAATCAAAATAATAAGAGTTTTTTTTTATATTTTTTCGGGGTGCTCGGTTAAATGGGCCTCTATTTTCTTGTTGTTCATTTAAGTGAGCTAAATTGTACAATATCTATCTTGATCAAGTTAAAAAAAAATACAGGTTATCCATTTTAACTGTCAAAGATTTTACGTGGATGAAAGGTTAAGGGGTGAAGGGAGAACCTGTCAGAAACCTCACATCGCAACCGTGACCATCCCTCCACTGCCGGCAACCACCGCCTTCCCCAACCAGCAACCACCACTGCCCCCACCCCTCTTCTGCTGGCCATCATCGCCTCCCCTACCGGCAACCACCACTGCCCTTCCCCTGCGGATGACCACCCACATTCGCTGGATTCTCCTTCTTTCTTTGTCAAATTTTAAGTACAATATATTAAAAATAAAACATTAAGAAAGTTTAGGAACTCATTTATTCCTCAGCGGTCCATATAAATATGTAATCAAAATCATGGGGTCCAACATGATTTTTCCACCCTAAGAATTTTTTTTTTTTTGGTAATCGCCACCCTAAGATTTTGAATCCAATAATAGAAGACTCTCATTAGGTTTATTGAAAGCCAACCCATTTGAGGCTTTAATTAGTATCTTTTAAAGCTTATTTTTTGGTTGTCATAAGATGAGGATCAAGAAATCCCACAACCCGCGTCTTGCACGAAAAAAATGTAAATTGAACGGCTACAACACATGATATGGCATTCTTTCCAAGTTTCAATAGGGTGCATCACAAGATACAACATAAGGCAGACCCTATTGATTATAGTTTTCTCTGACTTAAAACCAAAAAATTCATTTTATTACTACATTATACCCCAAAAAGAAAAAATTGGGCTAATTTTCAAAATACAACGGTATAATTAAACTAATATACATCAATATATCTGACATTCCATGATAGAAGAAAATTGAACAATTGAAACTCTGTGAATGTATCCTGAAAAAACCGTTGAAATTAATCAGTCAACATTCTTAACTTGTGGACCTTTCTCCAACTCAAAACCACCAATCACATCTTCATCAGCGATGTATTTGCCCCAGTACCAGTGTCGCTTCCACACTCGTGACATCTCTTCAATGGGTACTCCCTTGGTCTCCGGCAGCAAGAAGTAGATGAAGATAGTCATAACAAAGACCCAAGCAGCAAAGAATAAGAAGAGCCCGTATTTGAAGTGGCACAACATCGCCAAGAACACCTGTGCTATTATGAAGGTGAAAGTCATGTTGACTGCAACATTGATACTCTGTGCTGCTGACCTGATCTCCAATGGGAATATCTCACTTGGCACCAGCCATCCCAAGGGACCCCATGACCAGGCGAACCCAGCTACATAAATGCAGATGAACAACACAACAATAATGGCATATCCCTTGGACAGATGATCCGATACGCCGGTCACTCCGAATTTCATCCCTATCAGAATTGCTACCGCAATCTGCATACAATAGATTGACAATTTAAGGTTGATTAACATTATTAGGTATAATCAGTAATTTACAGAGAAATTAATCTCAACATTGAGATCTAGTTTAATTACCTGGCAGATGAACATTTGGATTCCGCCTTCCGGGAAGAGCTTTCTTCTACCCCGGTTATCAACCAACGAAACGGACACGAATGTGGCAATCACATTAACCAAACCGGTGATCACCCTGGAGACATAAGGGACGCATTATCTCCAAACCCAATTGTCTTGAACAAGACTTTGGAGCATAAAACATGATGACATTGATTCCGGTGACTTGGCTGGAAAAAGGGGATCATTATGGCCATGGTAAGGTGAGGTCTGTATTTGGGCTGCAAGATATTTCTCCATGGGTGTTCCACCTTTTTTGATGCCTCGTTAGCAGCCACCAAATCTTCAAACTCATCGTCCACATCCGGAGTACCACGGATATGTTGGAGCTTCTGTTTGGCTACCTCAGCTGAGGATCTCTCAATAAGGGAGTTCGGGGTGTCTGGAAGGAAAATGGCTCCAATGGTGATGATGGCGGCGAGGACAACACACCGCCCGTGCTCACGCGCCAACCCCAACCTCCTTCAATCTTAGCCGTGAAGTAATTAATCAGGTTAGCGAAGAGGATGCCAAGAGTGATTGCAAGTTGAAACCCGATGTTGAGAGCACCACGAAACTTGTGAGGAGCCATCTCGGAGAGGTACAGTGGCACAGACTGTAAAAGGAAATTTGTTATTCAGTTACTCAAATTCCAGCCATTAATCGCATAAAAGATTTAAATCAAGCTGCGAACTTATTTAATAGGAGGCAAAAAGGAAAAACACTGAGTTGTAGAAGAAGATGATTGATTATCTCAGACATGTAAACCAAAAACAGTGAGTGCAGCAGGGAACAAAAGATCCAATAAATCTATACATTCACCTGATTAGCAAATCCAACACCAATACCCAGTAGAATACGTCCAATGATAAGCATCGCGATGTTCACAGCAGCAGCATTGATAACAGCTCCGGCAAAGAAAACCAAACCTCCGATAAACATGGATACCTTGCGACCAAGTTTTCTCGTGACGGTAGAAGCGAAAAGCGAGGCCACCAAAGCAGCGAGGTACAGTGAGGATGTAAACAGTGTGAGAGTCTCACTGTCAAATTTACAGTACTGATTTGTGGAGTGATCATTATGCTCCTTTACGAACACAGAAGGGAAGAATTTTTGGAGAAATGAGTCCATAGACGTTACTCCACCTAAAAACACAAGAAATCCTCCACAGATCAGAAAAATGAACCGAAAAGAGAATCAAAAACACTCATAGAACTAGCATTAATCATGATATTGCCTGCGATCTCGGAGATCCTTACCAGAAATACCGATATCGTAACCGAAAATTAGACCACCGGAAGCGGCAATGATACAGGCCAAGATGACGTACGTGGTGAGCCTACCAGGGTAGTCCTTGCCTCCACCGGTGGTGGACATAACCACACCTCCCGCCATGATCGCTTTCCTTCTTTACTCGCAGAGCTTCTCAGAGAATGAAATCAACGGTTTTGCACAAGAAACAAAACCGGAAAAAACGAATAAGACTTGTTGAAACTGGAAAACAGAGGAAAACGCAGAGACGAGTTGGTGAAGAAGAAATGAAAGATTAGGACCTCAATTTATACTGAATCGCAAAGACGAGCTGGTGAAGTCAAGTTATCAACAGATGAGGAACTCTGTTTATAGTGAAACGAGAATTTCACGTGCTTAGCTGTCTAATAGGATAATTCCGAATTTGATTGGTTGAGAAGGTATCTTTCTGTGGCTGACTCAACTTCCCCCATAATTACAAACTGCCCCTCTAAGTTGTCTTTATCTACTCCCAATCACCAGGTTTCTTTATTTAAGGTCAATGGGGACCGATGCTTATTAATCAAGAAACTCATTTACAACCTCAAAAAGTTTGATTTTCTCTTAATATTACATCTTTACTTATTACCAATTATTTTTCAATAGGATCTCAAAACTAATATTCAAATTTGTCATCACCATATCCTAAGAAAATGCATTACTTGATTTTATCATCAAGCTTGGTCCTCTCATCTTTTAAAATATGTATAAAGGCCTCGTAATTAAATACCTTTAAGTGGTCATAAGAAGCATCTTTGTCACTCCAAACCTTTTGAAGACCATCTTCATTCAAGAGAACTAATGGAGATAAATTTATCAAGTACATCATTGTATTCATAGCTTCTCCTCAATAATATTTTGATAACCTTGCATATGAGAGTATACATCTAATTATTTTCATAATTAATGCACTTCATCCTTTTAGTTACATCATTATGTTGAAAAGTTCTTGAAATAATTTGTTCATGTCAACTGTCATGCTTCTCAAATGGACTACTATATTCACTACCTTTATCTCTTTGGATGCATTTGCTTCAAAAATTCTAAGCATTTGATTTTCATTTTTCATAACAAAGCTCCAAACATTCTAGGATGCATCATCAACAACAGTAATAAGATACAATCCACCAGCAAGGTTTTGGTCTTCATGAGACCACATACATCTGAACGAATCAATTCAAGAATTTATTTTATTTTATTTTATTATTTATTTATTTATTTTTGACTTAACAAGTGAGAAAGATAATCGATGTTGCTTGCTAACTAAACATTGACCACAAGGGGTTAGATAGATACCTAAGACTGAAAATTGAATTTCTTCTTGACAAAATTTTTAAACCTTTCTCACTCACTCATGTGTCTAGGTCAGTGATACCACAAATATGATGTAGAGTCTTTCAAGGTAGTATTTAGGTCACAATTTGAATAATTGCACTTCAACTCAATAAAGAGAGTGACACGTTTTGCCTTTTTCCATTATAAGAGAGCCCTTCTTCAATTTTCACACTCTAACTCATAAATTGTGACTCATACCCTTCATCATCAAGTTTTCCAACTGAAATAAGATTCAATCTAAAATCCGGAATCTGTCTCTCATCTTAAGAGTCATCTTGTAACCCAAATTTATTTTGATGCAAATATCATTAATTCTAATAATTTTGACACATCATTGTTTCGCATCTTTACCAAGCCAAAGTTACTCGACTTGTATCTCGATAAAGAAATCTTTGTTTGAAGTAGCATAAAATGATACTTTTGAGTTAACTTTACCCTAGAGTCGATCCCCATTCATTTTAGTTCACCGTGTTCTTCGAGATTGATTTCGGAAAAGACCTAACCTAGGATTGATTTGCGTTGATTGATGTTTAAACTATGTTGGTCCATGTTATAGTATTATTTCAAAATTTTCTATGCATTTTGGAGTAGTTTATGTCACACCCCACACAGCCGAATCCGAACTTACCCGAATACTCGTGGGGATGATGCACACTACGGGATCTAGGTTCACGGCCAATCCATAACTACAATACAATATGTCATAGTCCAAAGAGAAAAAGAAAAAGAAGGTACCAATTGTTAGAGTTATTACAGTCATCCAAAAAGATAAACAAAGTCATAATCGGAGTTAAAAAAGAAAAGTTAGAGTCAAACAAAGTGGAAGTCTCAAAATTATCAAGAAAGGTTTAAAAGAATTTAGTTTAATGCTTCTATTTCTCAAAAGATAGTTACACAATCCTAGTCAAGTTCTACCACATCTCTAAAATAATCAATGGCACTAAAAATGACCGAGCATCGTATGAGCAGGTTCAAGTATGGACACGCGTCTCCATGGGTCTTTACATCTTTGCCTGCGGGATGTCATAAGGCTAGGTCGGTGATGCATACTCTAAAATGATGGAGTTTTCATAACCTATAAAAGAGTTCAAATATGAAATATGAATATAAATGAAATGCACTCGATGTATTATACAAGCATGCCCCTTATATTCTAACAAGTGTTAGTTTCTATGGCAAACATGCATTAAGTCGTAACACCAGGCTCCTCTCGGGAAGTCTTATCACTTTGGGTAATACCTCTAGATTTTTATTAAGGGTATTTTTGGCATTTACCTTAAATTATAGCCCGACTACATTTATATAGTAATATTTTTATGTTCAATATAATATAATGTGATTTAAATTATTATTAACATTATTATTGCTAATTTCTAAGAAAATTTATGAATTAAATTAAAAAGAAGAATTTAAAAAAAATGAATAAAGTAATTTACCCATTATACTGACACTTAATTAAATATATTAAGTTAATAATTATGAAATCATTAAGTAATTCTAATATATTAGTATAATGAATTTAAAGCCATTAATGAATTATATTGATTGTTTTAATAGAAACAAAACTTCATCTTAGAAGAGAAAGAGGGAAAGAAAGCAAACCAAAACTAGGAACAAATTTTAATCCATTATTATCAAATTAATAAACTATAAGAATGTTAACTAAATGCTTATTACAATATTAACATCATATACTTTAATATATATTAGTATTACTAAAACTTAATCATTAATATTGTTTTATTTATTATTGCATTTGTTGGGACAAGGCTTGTTGTTGTTGTTGTTGTTGTTGTATCTCAATTTTTTTTTTTTTTTTAGTATAAATAGAGGTGGACTTAATCTTATGATGGGGAGAATTGAGAGAGAGAGAGAGAGAGAGAGAGAGAGAGAGAGAGAGAGAGAGTGAGAGAGAATTTAGTAGTTGTTATTTGGTTGGCGAAGTGTCGTCTGGTTTTTATATTTTAATTACAAATCCATTAGAAAGGTAAGTGAGAATCCCTCATATTATCTACAGTTTGAAACATTGTATTTCATCTTGATCTATATTGCATGTGAGAATCCTTCAAGTATATCTACTAATTTTAACCATTGTATCATTGGATATATATTGCAAATCCCGCAATATATCTACATGTTTGATTTGTTGTCTTTTATTTAATCTCAATTGCAAGTGATAATCTCATACTATATTCATATGTTTGAGTTGTTGTCTTTAATTTAATCTATATTGCTAGTGAAGACCCTACATTACATCTACAAGTTTGAAACCCTATATTTTATCTCGATCTCGATTGTAATTAAGATATTGTTTATAGTTTGAAACATGATATATTGTTAGGTTTTTTTTTATTAAAATCTATATTTAGTTTCAAAATTAGTTTTTGCATTTCTTTTATTTAATTGTTTTGTTAGTGTGTGGGACCCATGAGGTAAGGGTGGTAATGAGGCACCTATGAGTAAAGGAGGCCCTTCATGACCTTGGTTATGAGGCTTTTCATGAAAAGGTCTTGATCATGGTTATGTGGTGGGCTTATTTAAAGGGTGGAATTTACTAAAATTCTAACTCTTGACCTTCGATTCTCATTTCAACTTCATGACCATTACCATGAGTGGGGTTAAGATTTTTGAATGGATTAAATCCAATTCATTCAAAATAAGTGAATATGAGAGTTACTTCTCCAAGTAGTGGGGAAGTTAGGTCAATGTGGTTTATTCACATTAGTAGAGGAGGGACAAGCCCATTGATTCTCCATTAGTGGAGAATTGATTCTCCCCTAGTGAGGAGGTGAGTCATTGTGATTCAATGACCCAATTCATTGCCTTGAGAATCTCAAGGGGTGTAAGGTGTGGTTTGGGCCTATATAAACCCAACCCTTCCTTGCATGTGGTGTGTAATAGAGACACTCCTCAGACTCACATTGTTTGTTTTACAAGGTTCATTTCTTTCTTTGAGTTGTCTAAGTGTTGTGCTCTAGCTTTTGGCTCCTTGAAAGGACTAGAAGAACTACCTCATCTTCTAATTGGAGGTTGTTTTATCTTGGAGTAGGCGGTGCAAAGAATCCTTGGTAGTAGGGTGCATCAATTACCTTAAAGACAGCACTCAAGGTGTGACTCAACCTCATTGATTTGTGGTTCGTTTGATTGCAACATCGAGCTCTCCGAATTGACTAAGGTTCTTCATCTTTCAATTGTATTGCATTTTCATTTTTTGTGTTTTGTAGAATTTGTAATACAATTACCCCAACATATATCATCTTGATCTTGATTGTTAAATTTGAATCATTGTGTTTTTAGTATGAATTGAATTTTATCTCGTTTCACATATTATGCTTTGATATGATTACTAAATGTCTATAAATTTCTATGAATATAAAGACTTAGAATTACATTGTGTTTGGGAAATGCCATGTCAGCATTGCACATCAGCCTCCATTAGTTTTGATGATAACAAACACGAATTACTAATGCCTATATTAAGTTGTGATTGTCGATTAATACAAAAGCAAGTGGACCGAACTCACGAGATGCTCAAGCCCAAGTAAAGGTCAAGACATCTATTTGGTCCAGATGGTCGTACGTCCGGTATAGCTTAAGCCCAACGACTAGTTTTAACTACTAACTTTTGAGACAGAGTTCCGACTTATTCAAATGGACGTTCATCCTAGATTGAAAACTGAAAGAAAATTTCTATCCGTTGGGAGGTTGGGCCAAGCAATTGAATGCCATCTTTATAAGCCCAAACACCCCCCCCCCCATTTGAGAGCTTTTACCTTGTCTATTGAGTTATTACAACCTTGAACCTCTCAAACTCTCAATTTGTGAACAAACATTGATTAGTTACCTTCCAACTTCACTCAACTTTGAAGGACATTCCAAAGTTGTTAAGCAAGCTCATTGGAGTGAGGCTTGAAGTGATTGAAGGCAATTGGTACTTCATTAGTGGTGCATCCCTTCCTTTGAAGCATTCATTCATCATTGCATCACACTCACACAAGGGGTAAAGTGTCACACCCCTTGTTAGGTAATATCTTTCATCTCCAACATTGTGTTGTTGCTCAATTCTAGTCTAAGTTGATTAGAATTGGTAGAGGGTATTCTTACCCTACTTAGAACAAAGATTGTAAATGGTGCTTTTGCCTTATTTAGAACAAAGATTTTAAAGGGTGCTCTTGTCATATTGAACATATATTGTAAGAGATCCATTGTATTGAAAGAGAATCACTAGTGGAACATTTTCTTGGAGCCAAGAGAGGAGTGGACGTAGACTTGCAATGTAAAACCACTATAAAATATTTGTCTTGTGGTTGATTGCATTACTTTAATCTCATTGAAATTTACAATTTATCTTGTATTTGAAATTAAACCGAAAAATTAGGCAAATCCATTAGTTGCAACTTATTCACCCCCTCTAGGTTTCCTTAACACATTACATTGCATATTGCATTATAAAAAGAACAAGACATTAACTTTTCCATTTATCATGGTCGATAGAGAATTGGATGGGTTGATAGGTTTGTATAACGCACGCAGTGACCCACGAACGACGTGGATCAACCTTCATCCCTTCATATTAAAAAAATCTAAGATATATACTCGGGGGAACCACACATATCAGGGGCTGTATAACATGCGCAAGCCATGTAATGGCATGGGTATGATGTGCTGAATCTCAAATTTTGGAGCAATACATATGTCAAGGTTGTATAATGTGTGCAAGCGATGTATCAACATAGGGCAATGCATTGTTTCCAAATAAGATAAATAATGATTTTGTGCAATAACATTATTATATTATTTATTGCATCTAATTGTATTTTTTTATATTATTTCAATACGTTTCAAACATGTCGATACCTTATTGGTTTTAATTTTGCTAAGTTTTTCAAAATTTACCCAATATTTTTCTCCAGATGGTGAATGTGTAGAGCATGACCTTGAGGAATTGGGTTGTGAGGCAGAGGAAGCCCATCTTACTAATGAACCTTTCTCATATATTATTTGTTCGGGATATAAAATATGCTTTTATTTATCTTTGAATAATTATGTATTGGTGATGAAATTTTTTTATTTGATAAATGTAATAGTCGAAACCCTTTATTTTGAAAATTTTAGAATAATGAAAATGTTTCAATTTATTACAGTTTAAAAATAAATTTTCGCTGATTAAATATTTTGAATTCTTCAAGTTTAATGTTATAAAATTATTGGTCTATTGTATCATGATTGGTTCACTACTAAAGGGAAATCGATTCTTGGGCTAATTATCGACCTTATTTCCCATATTGGAAATTAGGGCGACACTCGATCCCTCATGGACTAGCTACTTTTCTAGGGTTCCCACGATATAGGGTGCGGTCAGAACATACCATGGTTGGGGATTAGGTCATCACTCTCTCACCACACCATTGGTATGAGTACTGGAGCATGTCAGGAATAAGTCTAGCCCAATACAAGTCAACTACATTTCATACTATATGTGGTCCATATACCTTTCCTCATGGATTGGCTACCTATGTTGGTCCAAGTCGTTTCCCACCCAAGAATGTTACTCCTCATGGATTGGCTACCTCTGTTGGTCTGTTGGACTAACTATCTCGTAACCCTATGATGGTATACATATGCTTTGGTGGATGCTCTCGTGTCTCCTCACAAACTAGTTACCTCCCGTTGGACGACCACGAATCCAAATCCTCCACATATGCAAAATTACCATTGCATGATAATAGTGGGCATGTGTCTCCTCACGGACTAGATACCTATGTTGGATCCACAAGACCCTTCCACTGCTATCACAGGTCACTCGGCTTCAATACCCATACCGAATGAGTAGTAGCATGTAAAAATGGTACTCAAGCCATGCATCTAGACACCTACATGCACATAAAGGACTAAATGAATGTGAAGACACCAAGGGCATGGTTGAACCCACAACCCCTGGGTTAATATACATGTAATGCATTATCACTCAATTCCCAATATATCACATTCACAACCATAATTTGAAAATGAGTTGAATAAAAAATAAACATAAAATATCACCTTATCATTTTTCCGTGCAAAGTCCCATGTAATTCATACAAAGATATTTCACATTCATAATTACAAGAATTATAATCAAATTGACTGCTCAATATATGAAATGCTTTTCATCACCATATAATAACAAGCAATACAATCAAGTTAATTACATATGATATATGAAAATGTATCCCTCACCATTAAGGACAAGTTAAACTCTCAAAGCTCAAGAATTCCACAATTAAAGTGTGCAAACAACTCACAAACAACCTAAAAAACAAACGGGTTAAATTAGATTTAAGTTTGGGAACAAGACTAAGCATCATAGGAATCAAATTCATCTCACCCAAAAGGGACCGGATGGATAGGGCTGGTCACTTACCTAGTCGACTGCCCATTGGCTCAAAACCAAAAGGCATTTTCTTGCCCTATTTTAAAATTCAAATTTCTTGCCCTATTTCAAAATTCAAACTTTTTGGGCTTCAATAGCATACCATACATGTCCTAAGAACACCTTCCAAACACCCAAACTAGTCTCCAACTCAAAAGCCCCAATTTGGTTTTCAGAGAGTCGCCCACGAGCATTTTAAAAAGGATGAATTGGTCTAAAAATGAAGGGATAGCATGAATCGCTCAATGGGGTTGGAAAACACAATGGGGAGTAAGATCAGTCATTCCATTCAACCCGAGACTCACCAATCTCATCCATAAAGCCAACAATCCATCAAAATATTAAGAAGAACACTTGAAAGAGGGTTTTAGAACATTCTTACCTCAACACGCGCTTACCCTTTCGATTCGCAGTTCAACACCTCCAATCGTACAAGAATCTCTCCAAAATATTTCCTCTTCTCCTCTCTTATGAGCTCAGCCTCCAAACACATAAAAAAATCTCGTTTATGAGGTTAGAGAGTCATAAAATAGGGTTTTAAACCCCAATTTCAGAAATTAACAATGCGGGCAAAGGGCAGTTGATCAAAGCTGTGGAACGGTTCCAATCATGGCCTCTATCTTCTTCTTAAAAATGCCGATTGTAACAAGGCTTCATAGGGTAGGAACCTCTAAACATTTCCTAATCAATAGTATATTTTACTTTGGCATTAAAGTCCTCTAGCATAGGTTTTTCGTGCATGCAAAAACTTTACTTTTTATGTCTTCTAGACTAACTTTCTCCCTCTTCTTGAAATCAACTAGGGTGGTCGAGACTTCTTCTTGTTCATCAAAGTCTATAGGTTTGATTTTCTAAACTTTCAAGCCCAACTCGGATGGTTTGAAATTGCCTTCTACCAGTCACTCAAGTTCGCGAACATGAAACGTCGAGTTATCACGTTAGGACTTTTAAGGATTTCACAGTTTAGAACCCAATTTTGAAGCCTTCGGTCATTCCTAGTCAATTTTGTCCTTACTCGAATGGTGGTTGGTTGCCCTGGTCGATTTGTCCTAGTCACCCCCAAGCAACCCACTTGACCAACCACTCCTTGCGGTGTTGGTTTTTGTTTCCCTTTTTGATATAGGACCTCTAAGGTTATTTCTAACCTTGAACCAACATGTTATTAGGACTTTTTGGGAAGCATGAACTTGCCCTTTCGGTGTCATTCCGAAGTTGCCAATCAATAGCAAAGTGAGGACATTTGCTTGCACATAACCATTGTCGCTTTCTTATTTGATTTGAAACTTGCATATTGATATACATGCTGTTGTTATAAGACTTTTGGAATGCTACTATTAGGAATGATGATTATGTTCTGAAATTATAGAATACAAAATGATTATTATGGACTTGAATTGGATTTTGGATTGTGAATGTTGATTTAAACCTTTTACTTCTTTGGGAATTTTTTGTTGTTGTGACTATGAATTGGGGAATACTAGATTGGTAGTCTTGGCTTGGGATAACAGCGGCTGTTTGCCATGACTTGGAGGTCTAGAAGAATATGGTTAGGTACCTGTCATATCATGACCTTATCCGTGCGGGTATTGATGTAAAGTGACAGCGGTATTTGGTTGGTGGGAGCCTAAGAGTGCGAGAAACATGCGGGACACAACATTGTTGTGGGGGGCTTTCATTGGTAAGGTTGCATATAATAGGCTTGGGCTCATGGGTGCCCAAGAAGGTGAGAAGCATAAGGGGAACACGAGAGCTTCCCGCCCATTATATGTGGATGAGCAATAGGGTTAAGGGAAGATGTAGTCCAAGAATGATACGTTGACTCTAAATAAGGAAGGATACTAAACCAAGAAAGCGAGAAGCATGGGGGGGGGGAGGAGGTATCCGGACCTAGAATGATGTGACTGGTAGTTGACTTGCACTTGAGTTAGGCTTATCCTTGACACGTGCTAGTTCTCATGCCAATGGTGTGGCGAGAGAGTGGTGACCTAAACCACAGCCATGGTGATAGTTTGAGAAGGATGATTGTACCCCTTACCCCAGTTATGGTGATAGTATGAAATATCGCCGACACAAAGGGTGTCGATGGCTATCGATACCTGAAACCCCCAAATGTTGGCGACATTCGACCCGGGTTTCAAGTGGGATTCCAATGATTATTCATGAAAGCTTTTGAAATAGAAAGTGGAAACACCATTAAAAACAAGAGACATGTAAAAGATAGTGTGTTCTAGGTTTCGGTGGGATTCCAACGATCATTCATGAAAGCTTTAAAGTGGAAACACCATTAAAAACAAGAGACACGTAAAAGATAGTGTGTTGTGGACTTGTGGTGGGACTTGTGAGCATTAAAAGTTAATATTTGACTATTTGACAACCATGACAAGTGACAACTTAATGTGTTGTGGACTTGTAACCAAGGTTCGACAGGTGATTGGTGTCGCCGTGTCGGTGGTAAGCGACACCACCTGACATGTTGACGATGCTCGACATGTCGGACGACTTTTTTCCGATCAATTGAAAGAAAGTAGGCCTGTGGAAGTGGAAAAGGAGGGAAAGATAATTTGGGTTCATCTGAGTTGATTGATCGTCAGTCGGGTGAAGATCCGGAGCTTTCAGGCTGAAATGAGCACGTCTCGTTTCATTAAGTGTGTCACGGTCGGGGATGGTGCCGTTGGTAAAACTTGTATGCTTATTTCCTACACCAGCAACACATTCCCAACGGTGAGTTCCAATTTCTGAAATTTGCTTTTCAAGAACTTGTTTTCTTCACATTTTCGAGGAAATTTGGCCTTTCCATTGTCTGTTTGAGTGTCTTCATGTATCTCTTGGGAGAAAACTGTTCGATTTTCAAGCAATTTGTGTTCTCCCTCTCAATTTTGGGGATATTGTCATTAACCACCGTTTCCACGAACTTCTAAAACCCACAGAAGCGCGGCATCCGGAAGCTATTTTGCTTCATCTTCTTCAATTACCGTAGTTCTACTTCGTTTTATTCTCTTGAATCGGCTATTCCAGAAGTCTTAGAAGCATGGTTACTAGAATCGCCACCGGAACCAGCGTCGGAGCAAACCCTTTTCTCTCGTCCATCCATGTTCTTCCATTTTTTCCCATTTGAAAGAATCACATTGATCTATCAGGGCTCTCGGCATTTGGAAGAGAATAAATGATTTTTCATTGCTTAGAAGGTGGAATAAGCTCATCGAACCCCTTTCTACCTCCCTCTACTCGTCTACAACTCTTCGTCGTCCTTTCTCCTCAACCACCGTGAACGGACAGACTAGCTGAGGTCGAAAATCGACCGTCATCGACATATCTCCGGAAATCGGCGATATGTCGCCGACTTTATGAATAAATCGTATCGGCGGGGGAATCGTATCAGCCCCCCAGCAACTTGGCGATATATCGCCGTGTGTGACGATATGTGCCCGACATAATGTCCGTGCTTGTAACTTGTATGCATTAAAATTTAAAGTGCGACTATTTGATAGCCATGACAAGTGACAACTCTCTTTTTCCAGCTCATCTTTTGGGATCCGATAGGTCATCTCATTTCAATTGATCCTTTATTTCCACCATTGGATTCCCCATAACTAACTATATTTATAAATCAAACGGTGTAATCTTAAGGTCACTTGTGGTTGAAGCAGCTTACATAATTATGTCATTTTTTATTCTTCTGATTTTCAACAACAAACTATTGGAATCACAGAAATGATGAAGCGTATCCAAATTTGTCTTATAGCATTCATCCGAATTTTTATTTAGTTCATCAATCACAAATCAATCTTGTTAATCTTGTTTAAATCAGTTTTACTTTTACATTGAGAATTAAAGATAAATTCTCCGTGGGATCGATACTCAACTTAATATATATTACTTGATTGCGACACGTGCACTTGCGTAGAATCTTCAGATACAAACAACAAGTTTTTGGCGCCGTTGCTGGGGAATTTTTTCATTGATAATTAGTGTAGAAGTAATTTCTAGTTTTATTTACAGAAATTTCTTTACTTTGGTATTAGTTTTATTTTATTTCCTGGTGCTTTTATCCTTGTATGAATCCGATGCCTGATCAAGAGTTGATACCCTTTCGATTTGGTCATTATGGTTTCCCTTGAATTCTCATCACTTCACATTGCTAGTAACACGTAGCAGCCATATTGTGGAACGATGATGGTGGTGGTGGAACGATTGCTAGAGTAAAAAGGTGGAGCAGAAGAGCATATAAGGTTTGAGAAGTTAGGGAATTGAGTGGGGTAAAGTTAGAGACTTGATTTTGTAACTTTCTGAAAATTTTAAACCTTTAGATGTAAAAGTAAAATTTCATATGTATATATATATATATATATATATATATATATGCAATTTTTCTTACAACTATTTGATATATTTTTGAAAACGTGGTGAAATCCTAACTGGCAACAAGCAAACTACCGCAAGAAAAGACTAGCCCAATCTAACTTTAAGGTAAGTCTGAAAATTTTAACCTTTAACCACACAAGTTGAAAATTTCAACTTTATACCTCAAATGTATCTCTCTCTTCTTCTCTTAATAATCGTCTGTATATTCTAAAAAAAATATAAAATTATAAGAAGATTTAGCTTTGGAACAAGAGACAAACCTCATGACATTAATAGTGTTTTTAATATTTTTTAAGAGGTTTTAGATTAAGAGAACATGGGAGGAGCAATAGACAAGACTTGAAGTTGATGGCCTTAACACCAAACCATATTGGCTCTCGATTATGCAAAAATCCAAAATAGAGGCTGAAGCCCAAGTGGCCACCCAAAGTAAGAGAAAAGAGGATGGATGCTTTAAGGGCCTGTTAATTTGGTTACATGAATTCAGAGATTTCAAATCTCTGGATTCATGAATCTGAGAATTATACCCGTTTGGTTGTAAAAATCTCTAGATTCATGAAATCTAGAGATTCACATTTTTACACTAAAAACGTGAATCTACAAATTTATGGGTAAGGGGTGAAATCCAGAGATTTCAAAAAAACTATACATTCGCACATTCACAAAAATCACGTCGATCAAATAGTTTTTTAGGATGAATCCACAAATTTCATTCCACAACCAAACATCTAATTTTATAAATTATAACTCCATAGACTTGAAATCTATAGATTTGAAATCTCTAGATATTTGAAATCTCCAGACTCATGTAACCAAACAAGCCCTAAGAGAATCAAAATAATAAGAGTTTTTTTTTTATATTTTTTCAGGGCGCTCGGTTAAATGGGCCTCTATTTTCTTGTTGTTCATTTAAGTGAGCTAAATTGTACAATATCTATCTTGATCAAGTTAAAAAAAAATACAGGTTATCCATTTTAACTGTCAAAGATTTTACGTGGATGAAAGGTTAAGGGGTGAAGGGAGAACCTGTCAGAAACCTCACATCGCAACCGTGACCATCCCTCCACTGCCGGCAACCACCGCCTTCCCCAACCAGCAACCACCACTGCCCCCACCCCTCTTCTGCTGGCCATCATCGCCTCCCCTACCGGCAACCACCACTGCCCTTCCCCTGCGGATGACCACCCACATTCGCTGGATTCTCCTTCTTTCTTTGTCAAATTTTAAGTACAATATATTAAAAATAAAACATTAAGAAAGTTTAGGAACTCATTTATTACTCAGCGGTCCATATAAATATGTAATCAAAATCATGGGGTCCAACATGATTTTTCCACCCTAAGAATTTTTTTTTTTTGGTAATCGCCACCCTAAGATTTTGAATCCAATAATAGAAGACTCTCATTAGGTTTATTGAAAGCCAACCCATTTGAGGCTTTAATTAGTATCTTTTAAAGCTTATTTTTTGGTTGTCATAAGATGAGGATCAAGAAATCCCACAACCCGTGTCTTGCACGAAAAAAATGTAAATTGAACGGCTACAACACATGATATGGCATTCTTTCCAAGTTTCAATAGGGTGCATCACAAGATACAACATAAGGCAGACCCTATTGATTATAGTTTTCTCTGACTTAAAACCAAAAAATTCATTTTATTACTACATTATACCCCAAAAAGAAAAAATTGGGCTAATTTTCAAAATACAACGGTATAATTAAACTAATATACATCAATATATCTGACATTCCATGATAGAAGAAAATTGAACAATTGAAACTCTGTGAATGTATCCTGAAAAAACCGTTGAAATTAATCAGTCAACATTCTTAACTTGTGGACCTTTCTCCAACTCAAAACCACCAATCACATCTTCATCAGCGATGTATTTGCCCCAGTACCAGTGTCGCTTCCACACTCGTGACATCTCTTCAATGGGTACTCCCTTGGTCTCCGGCAGCAAGAAGTAGATGAAGATAGTCATAACAAAGACCCAAGCAGCAAAGAATAAGAAGAGCCCGTATTTGAAGTGGCACAACATCGCCAAGAACACCTGTGCTATTATGAAGGTGAAAGTCATGTTGACTGCAACATTGATACTCTGTCTTTCTTGACCCGATCTCCAATGGGAATATCTCACTTGGCACCAGCCATCCCAAGGGACCCCATGACCAGGCGAACCCAGCTACATAAATGCAGATGAACAACACAACAATAATGGCATATCCCTTGGACAGATGATCCGATACGCCGGTCACTCCGAATTTCATCCCTATCAGAATTGCTACCGCAATCTGCATACAATAGATTGACAATTTAAGGTTGATTAACATTATTAGGTATAATCAGTAATTTACAGAGAAATTAATCTCAACATTGAGATCTAGTTTAATTACCTAGCAGATGAACATTTGGATTCCGCCTTCCAGGAAGAGCTTTCGTCTACCCCAGTTATCAACCAACGAAACGGACACGAATGTGGCAATCACATTAACCAAACCGGTGATCACCGCAGACATAAGGGACGCATTATCTCCAAACCCAATTGTCTTGAACAGCACTGGAGCATAAAACATGATGACATTGATTCCGGTGACTTGCTGGAAAAAGGGGATCATTATGGCCATGGTAAGGTGAGGTCTGTATTTGGGCTGCAAGATATTTCTCCATGGGTGTTCCACCTTTTTTGATGCCTCGTTAGCAGCCACCAAATCTTCAAACTCATCGTCCACATCCGGAGTACCACGGATATGTTGGAGCTTCTGTTTGGCTACCTCAGCTGAGGATCTCTCAATAAGGGAGTTCGGGGTGTCTGGAAGGAAAATGGCTCCAATGGTGATGATGGCTGCAGGGACAGCAGCACCGCCCAGGCTCACGCGCCAACCCCAACCTCCTTCAATCTTAGCCGTGAAGTAATTAATCAGGTTAGCGAAGAGGATGCCAAGAGTGATTGCAAGTTGAAACCCGATGTTGAGAGCACCACGAAACTTGTGAGGAGCCATCTCGGAGAGGTATAGTGGCACAGACTGTAAAAGGAAATTTGTTATTCAGTTACTCAAATTCCAGCCATTAATCGCATAAAAGATTTAAATCAAGCTGCGAACTTATTTAATAGGAGGCAAAAAGGAAAAACACTGAGTTGTAGAAGAAGATGATTGATTATCTCAGACATGTAAACCAAAAACAAGTGAGTGCAGCAGGGAACAAAAGATCCAATAAATCTATACATTCACCGATTAGCAAATCCAACACCAATACCCAAGTAGAATACGTCCAATGATAAGCATCGCGATGTTCTCAAAGAAGAAGCATTGATAACAGCTCCGGCAAAGAAAACCAAACCTCCGATAAACATGGATACCTTGCGACCAAGTTTTCTCGTGACGGTAGAAGCGAAAAGCGAGGCCACCAAAGCAGCGAGGTACAGTGAGGATGTAAACAGTGTGAGAGTCTCACTGTCAAATTTACTAGATCTTGATTTGTGGAGTGATCATTATGCTCCTTCTACGAACACGAAGGGAAGAATTTTTGGAGAAATGAGTCCATAGACGTTACTCCACCTAAAAACACAAGAAATCCTCCACAGATCAGAAAAATGAACCGAAAAGAGAATCAAAAACACTCATAGAACTAGCATTAATCATGATATTGCCTGCGATCTCGGAGATCCTTACCAGAAATACCGATATCGTAACCGAAAATTAGACCACCGGAAGCGGCAATGATACAGGCCAAGATGACGTACGTGGTGAGCCTACCAGGGTAGTCCTTGCCTCCACCGGTGGTGGACATAACCACACCTCCCGCCATGATCGCTTTCCTTCTTTACTCGCAGAGCTTCTCAGAGAATGAAATCAACGGTTTTGCACAAGAAACAAAACCGGAAAAAACGAATAAGACTTGTTGAAACTGGAAAACAGAGGAAAACGCAGAGACGAGTTGGTGAAGAAGAAATGAAAGATTAGGACCTCAATTTATACTGAATCGCAAAGACGAGCTGGTGAAGTCAAGTTATCAACAGATGAGGAACCTCGTTTATAGTGAAACGAGAATTTCACGTGCTTAGCTGTCTAATAGGATAATTCCGAATTTGATTGGTTGAGAAGGTATCTTTCTGTGGCTGACTCAACTTCCCCCATAATTACAAACTGCCCCTCTAAGTTGTCTTTATCTACTCCCAATCACCAGGTTTCTTTATTTAAGGTCAATGGGGACCGATGCTTATTAATCAAGAAACTCATTTACAACCTCAAAAAGTTTGATTTTCTCTTAATATTACATCTTTACTTATTACCAATTATTTCTCAATAGGATCTCAAAACTAATATTCAAATTTGTCATCACCATATCCTAAGAAAATGCATTACTTGATTTTATCATCAAGCTTGGTCCTCTCATCTTTTAAAATATGTATAAAGGCCTCGTAATTAAATACCTTTAAGTGGTCATAAGAAGCATCTTTGTCACTCCAAACCTTTTGAAGACCATCTTCATTCAAGAGAACTAATGGAGATAAATTTATCAAGTACATCATTGTATTCATAGCTTCTCCTCAATAATATTTTGATAACCTTGCATATGAGAGTATACATCTAATTATTTTCATAATTAATGCACTTCATCCTTTTAGTTACATCATTATGTTGAAAAGTTCTTGAAATAATTTGTTCATGTCAACTGTCATGCTTCTCAAATGGACTACTATATTCACTACCTTTATCTCTTTGGATGCATTTGCTTCAAAAATTCTAAGCATTTGATTTTCATTTTTCATAACAAAGCTCCAAACATTCTAGGATGCATCATCAACAACAGTAATAAGATACAATCCACCAGCAAGGTTTTGGTCTTCATGAGACCACATACATCTGAACGAATCAATTCAAGAATTTATTTTATTTTATTTTATTATTTATTTATTTATTTTTGACTTAACAAGTGAGAAAGATAATCGATGTTGCTTGCTAACTAAACATTGACCACAAGGGGTTAGATAGATACCTAAGACTGAAAATTGAATTTCTTCTTGACAAAATTTTTAAACCTTTCTCACTCACTCATGTGTCTAGGTCAGTGATACCACAAATATGATGTAGAGTCTTTCAAGGTAGTATTTAGGTCACAATTTGAATAATTGCACTTCAACTCAATAAAGAGAGTGACACGTTTTGCCTTTTTCCATTATAAGAGAGCCCTTCTTCAATTTTCACACTCTAACTCATAAATTGTGACTCATACCCTTCATCATCAAGTTTTCCAACTGAAATAAGATTCAATCTAAAATCCGGAATCTGTCTCTCATCTTAAGAGTCATCTTGTAACCCAAATTTATTTTGATGCAAATATCATTAATTCTAATAATTTTGACACATCATTGTTTCGCATCTTTACCAAGCCAAAGTTACTCGACTTGTATCTGATAAAGAAATCTTTGTTTGAAGTAGCATAAAATGATACTTTTGAGTTAACTTTACCCTAGAGTCGATCCCCATTCATTTTAGTTCACCGTGTTCTTCGAGATTGATTTCGGAAAAGACCTAACCTAGGATTGATTTGCGTTGATTGATGTTTAAACTATGTTGGTCCATGTTATAGTATTATTTCAAAATTTTCTATGCATTTTGGAGTAGTTTATGTCACACCCCACACAGCCGAATCCGAACTTACCCGAATACTCGTGGGGATGATGCACACTACAGGATCTAGGTTCACGGCCAATCCATAACTACAATACAATATGTCATAGTCCAAAGAGAAAAAGAAAAAGAAGGTACCAATTGTTAGAGTTATTACAGTCATCCAAAAAGATAAACAAAGTCATAATCGGAGTTAAAAAAGAAAAGTTAGAGTCAAACAGTGGAAGTCTCAAAATTATCAAGAAAGGTTTAAAAGAATTTAGTTTAATGCTTCTATTTCTCAAAAGATAGTTACACAATCCTAGTCAAGTTCTACCACATCTCTAAAATAATCAATGGCACTAAAAATGACCGAGCATCGTATGAGCAGTTCAAGTATGGACACGCGTCTCCATGGGTCTTTACATCTTTGCCTGCAGGATGTCATAAGGCTAGGTCGGTGATGCATACTCTAAAATGATGGAGTTTTCATAACCTATAAAAGAGTTCAAATATGAAATATGAATATAAATGAAATGCACTGATGTATTATACAAGCATGCCCCTTATATTCTAACAAGTGTTAGTTTCTATGGCAAACATGCATTAAGTCGTAACACCAGGCTCCTCTGGGAAGTCTTATCACTTTGGGTAATACCTCTAGATTTTTATTAAGGGTATTTTTGGCATTTACCTTAAATTATAGCCCTGACTACATTTATATAGTAATATTTTTATGTTCAATATAATATAATGTGATTTAAATTATTATTAACATTATTATTGCTAATTTCTAAGAAAATTTATGAATTAAATTAAAAAGAAGAATTTAAAAAAAATGAATAAAGTAATTTACCCATTATACTGACACTTAATTAAATATATTAAGTTAATAATTATGAAATCTGTTAAGTAATTCTAATATATTAGTATAATGAATTTAAAGCCATTAATGAATTATATTGATTGTTTTAATAGAAACAAAACTTCATCTTAGAAGAGAAAGAGGGAAAGAAAGCAAACCAAAACTAGGAACAAATTTTAATCCATTATTATCAAATTAATAAACTATAAGAATGTTAACTAAATGCTTATTACAATATTAACATCATTAATATACTTTAATATATATTAGTATTACTAAAACTTAATCATTAATATTGTTTTATTTATTATTGCATTTGTTGGGACAAGGCTTGTTGTTGTTGTTGTTGTTGTTGTTGTATCTCAATTTTTTTTTTTTTTTTAGTATAAATAGAGGTGGACTTAATCTTATGATGGGGAGAATTGAGAGAGAGAGAGAGAGAGAGAGAGAGAGAGTGAGAGAGAATTTAGTAGTTGTTATTTGGCTGGCGAAGTGTCGGCTGGTTTTTATATTTTAATTACAAATCCATTAGAAAGGTAAGTGAGAATCCCTCATATTATCTACAGTTTGAAACATTGTATTTCATCTTGATCTATATTGCATGTGAGAATCCTTCAAGTATATCTACTAATTTTAACCATTGTATCATTGGATATATATTGCAAATCCCGCAATATATCTACATGTTTGATTTGTTGTCTTTTATTTAATCTCAATTGCAAGTGATAATCTCATACTATATTCATATGTTTGAGTTGTTGTCTTTAATTTAATCTATATTGCTAGTGAAGACCCTACATTACATCTACAAGTTTGAAACCCTATATTTTATCTCGATCTCGATTGTAATTAAGATATTGTTTATAGTTTGAAACATGATATATTGTTAGGTTTTTTTTTATTAAAATCTATATTTAGTTTCAAAATTAGTTTTTGCATTTCTTTTATTTAATTGTTTTGTTAGTGTGTGGGACCCATGAGGTAAGGGTGGTAATGAGGCACCTATGAGTAAAGGAGGCCCTTCATGACCTTGGTTATGAGGCTTTTCATGAAAAGGTCTTGATCATGGTTATGTGGTGGGCTTATTTAAAGGGTGGAATTTACTAAAATTCTAACTCTTGACCTTCGATTCTCATTTCAACTTCATGACCATTACCATGAGTGGGGTTAAGATTTTTGAATGGATTAAATCCAATTCATTCAAAATAAGTGAATATGAGAGTTACTTCTCCAAGTAGTGGGGAAGTTAGGTCAATGTGGTTTATTCACATTAGTAGAGGAGGGACAAGCCCATTGATTCTCCATTAGTGGAGAATTGATTCTCCCCCTAGTGAGGAGGTGAGTCATTGTGATTCAATGACCCAATTCATTGCCTTGAGAATCTCAAGGGGTGTAAGGTGTGGTTTGGGCCTATATAAACCCAACCCTTCCTTGCATGTGGTGTGTAATAGAGACACTCCTCAGACTCACATTGTTTGTTTTACAAGGTTCATTTCTTTCTTTGAGTTGTCTAAGTGTTGTGCTCTAGCTTTTGGCTCCTTGAAAGGACTAGAAGAACTACCTCATCTTCTAATTGGAGGTTGTTTTATCTTGGAGTAGGCGGTGCAAAGAATCCTTGGTAGTAGGGTGCATCAATTACCTTAAAGACAGCACTCAAGGTGTGACTCAACCTCATTGATTTGTGGTTCGTTTGATTGCAACATCGAGCTCTCCGAATTGACTAAGGTTCTTCATCTTTCAATTGTATTGCATTTTCATTTTTTGTGTTTTGTAGAATTTGTAATACAATTACCCCAACATATATCATCTTGATCTTGATTGTTAAATTTGAATCATTGTGTTTTTAGTATGAATTGAATTTTATCTCGTTTCACATATTATGCTTTGATATGATTACTAAATGTCTATAAATTTCTATGAATATAAAGACTTAGAATTACATTGTGTTTGGGAAATGCCATGTCAGCATTGCACATCAGCCTCCATTAGTTTTGATGATAACAAACACGAATTACTAATGCCTATATTAAGTTGTGATTGTCCAGATTAATACAAAAGCAAGTGGACCGAACTCACGAGATGCTCAAGCCCAAGTAAAGGTCAAGACATCTATTTGGTCCAGATGGTCGTACGTCTGGTATAGCTTAAGCCCAACGACTAGTTTTAACTACTAACTTTTGAGACAGAGTTCCGACTTATTCAAATGGACGTTCATCTAGATTGAAAACTGAAAGAAAATTTCTATCCGTTGGGAGGTTGGGCCAAGCAATTGAATGCCATCTTTATAAGCCCAAACACCCCCCCCCATTTGAGAGCTTTTACCTTGTCTATTGAGTTATTACAACCTTGAACCTCTCAAACTCTCAATTTGTGAACAAACATTGATTAGTTACCTTCCAACTTCACTCAACTTTGAAGGACATTCCAAAGTTGTTAAGCAAGCTCATTGGAGTGAGGCTTGAAGTGATTGAAGGCAATTGGTACTTCATTAGTGGTGCATCCCTTCCTTTGAAGCATTCATTCATCATTGCATCACACTCACACAAGGGGTAAAGTGTCACACCCCTTGTTAGGTAATATCTTTCATCTCCAACATTGTGTTGTTGCTCAATTCTAGTCTAAGTTGATTAGAATTGGTAGAGGGTATTCTTACCCTACTTAGAACAAAGATTGTAAATGGTGCTTTTGCCTTATTTAGAACAAAGATTTTAAAGGGTGCTCTTGTCATATTGAACATATATTGTAAGAGATCCATTGTATTGAAAGAGAATCACTAGTGGAACATTTTCTTGGAGCCAAGAGAGGAGTGGACGTAGACTTGCAATGTAAAACCACTATAAAATATTTGTCTTGTGGTTGATTGCATTACTTTAATCTCATTGAAATTTACAATTTATCTTGTATTTGAAATTAAACCGAAAAATTAGGCAAATCCATTAGTTGCAACTTATTCACCCCCTCTAGGTTTCCTTAACACATTACATTGCATATTGCATTATAAAAAGAACAAGACATTAACTTTTCCATTTATCATGGTCCGATAGAGAATTGGATGGGTTGATAGGTTTGTATAACGCACGCAAGCCACAGAACGACGTGGATCAACCTTCATCCCTTCATATTAAAAAAATCTAAGATATATACTCGAGGGAACCACACATATCAGGGCTGTATAACATGCGCAAGCCATGTAATGGCATGGGTATGATGTGCTGAATCTCAAATTTTGGAGCAATACATATGTCAAGGTTGTATAATGTGTGCAAGCGATGTATCAACATAGGGCAATGCATTGTTTCCAAATAAGATAAATAATGATTTTGTGCAATAACATTATTATATTATTTATTGCATCTAATTGTATTTTTTTATATTATTTCAATACGTTTCAAACATGTCGATACCTTATTGGTTTTAATTTTGCTAAGTTTTTCAAAATTTACCCAATATTTTTCTCCAGATGGTGAATGTGTAGAGCATGACCTTGAGGAATTGGGTTGTGAGGCAGAGGAAGCCCATCTTACTAATGAACCTTTCTCATATATTATTTGTTCAGGATATAAAATATGCTTTTATTTATCTTTGAATAATTATGTATTGGTGATGAAATTTTTTTTATTTGATAAATGTAATAGTCGAACCCTTTATTTTGAAAATTTTAGAATAATGAAAATGTTTCAATTTATTACAGTTTAAAAATAAATTTTCGCTGATTAAATATTTTGAATTCTTCAAGTTTAATGTTATAAAATTATTGGTCTATTGTATCATGATTGGTTCACTACTAAAGGGAAATCGATTCTTGGGCTAATTATCGACCTTATTTCCCATATTGGAAATTAGGGCGATACACTCTGATCCCTCATGGACTAGCTACTTTTCTTGGGTTCCCACGATATAGGGGTACGGTCAGAACATACCATGGTTGGGGATTAGGTCATCACTCTCTCACCACACCATTGGTATGAGTACTGGAGCATGTCAGGAATAAGTCTAGCCCAATACAAGTCAACTACATTTCATACTATATGTGGTCCATATACCTTTCCTCATGGATTGGCTACCTATGTTGGTCCAGTATCGTTCCCACCCAAGAATGTTACTCCTCATGGATTGGCTACCTCTGTTGGTCTGTTGGACTAACTATCTGTAACCCTATGATGGTATACATATGCTTTGGTGGATGCTCTCGTGTCTCCTCACAAACTAGTTACCTCTGTTGGACGACCACGAATCCAAATCCTCCACATATGCAAAATTACCATTGCATGATAATAGTGGGCATGTGTCTCCTCACGGACTAGATACCTATGTTGGATCCACAAGACCCTTCCACTGCTATCACAGGTCACTCGGCTTCAATACCCATACCGAATGAGTAGTAGCATGTAAAAATGGTACTCAAGCCATGCATCTAGACACCTACATGCACATAAAGGACTAAATGAATGTGAAGACACCAAGGGCATGGTTGAACCCACAACCCTGGGTTAATATACATGTAATGCATTATCACTCAATTCCCAATATATCACATTCACAACCATAATTTGAAAATGAGTTGAATAAAAAATAAACATAAAATATCACCTTATCATTTTTCCGTGCAAAGTCCCATGTAATTCATACAAAGATATTCCACATTCATAATTACAAGAATTATAATCAAATTGACTGCTCAATATATGAAATGCTTTTCATCACCATATAATAACAAGCAATACAATCAAGTTAATTACATATGATATATGAAAATGTATCCCTCACCTGTTAAGGACAAGTTAAACTCTCAAAGCTCAAGAATTCCACAATTAAAGTGTGCAAACAACTCACAAACAACCTAAAAAACAAACGGGTTAAATTAGATTTAAGTTTGGGAACAAGACTAAGCATCATAGGAATCAAATTCATCTCACCCAAAAGGGACCGGATGGATAGGGCTGGTCACTTACCTAGTCGACTGCCCATTGGCTCAAAACCAAAAAGGCATTTTCTTGCCCTATTTTAAAATTCAAATTTCTTGCCCTATTTCAAAATTCAAACTTTTTGGGCTTCAATAGCATACCATACATGTCCTAAGAACACCTTCCAAACACCCAAACTAGTCTCCAACTCAAAAGCCCCAATTTGGTTTTCAGAGAGTCGCCCACGAGCATTTTAAAAAGGATGAATTGGTCTAAAAATGAAGGGATAGCATGAATCGCTCAATGGGGTTGGAAAACACAATGGGGAGTAAGATCAGTCATTCCATTCAACCCAGACTCACCAATCTCATCCATAAAGCCAACAATCCATCAAAATATTAAGAAGAACACTTGAAAGAGGGGTTTTTAGAACATTCTTACCTCAACACGCGCTTACCCTTTCGATTCGCAGTTCAACACCTCCAATCGTACAAGAATCTCTCCAAAATATTTCCTCTTCTCCTCTCTTATGAGCTCAGCCTCCAAACACATAAAAAATCTCGTTTATGAGGTTAGAGAGTCATAAAATAGGGTTTTAAACCCCAATTTCAGAAATTAACAATTCTGGGCAAGGGCAGTTGATCAAACTGTGGAACTGGTTCCAATCATGGCCTCTATCTTCTTCTTAAAAATGCCGATTGTAACAGGCTTCATAGGGTAGGAACCTCTAAACATTTCCTAATCAATAGTATATTTTACTTTGGCATTAAAGTCCTCTAGCATAGGTTTTTCGTGCATGCAAAAACTTTACTTTTTATGTCTTCTAGACTGACTTTCTCCCTCTTCTTGAAATCAACTAGGGTGGTCGAGACTTCTTCTTGTTCATCAAAGTCTATAGGTTTGATTTTCTAAACTTTCAAGCCCAACTCGGATGGTTTGAAATTGCCTTCTACCAGTACTCCAAGTTCGCGAACATGAAACGTCGAGTTATCACGTTAGGACTTTTAAGGATTTCACAGTTTAGAACCCAATTTTGAAGCCTTCAGTCATTCCTAGTCAATTTTGTCCTTACTCGAATGGTGGTTGGTTGCCCTGGTCGACTGTCCTAGTCACCCCAAGCAACCCACTTGACCAACCACTCCTTGCAGTGTTGGTTTTTGTTTCTCTTTTCGATATAGGACCTCTAAGGTTATTTCTAACCTTGAACCAACATGTTATTAGGACTTTTTGGGAAGCATGAACTTGCCCTTTCAGTGTCTTTCCGAAGTTGCCAATCAATAGCAAAGTGAGGACATTTGCTTGCACATAACCATTGTCGCTTTCTTATTTGATTTGAAACTTGCATATTGATATACATGCTGTTGTTATAAGACTTTGGAATGCTACTATTAGGAATGATGATTATGTTCTGAAATTATAGAATACAAAATGATTATTATGGACTTGAATTGGATTTTGGATTGTGAATGTTGATTTAAACCTTTTACTTCTTTGGGAATTTTTTGTTGTTGTGACTATGAATTGGGGAATACTAGATTGGTAGTCTTGGCTTGGGATAACAGCGGCTGTTTGCCATGACTTGGAGGTCTAGAAGAATATGGTTAGGTACCCTGTCATATCATGACCTTATCCGCCGGGGTATTGATGTAAAGTGACAGCGGTATTTGGTTGGTGGGAGCCTAAGAGTGCGAGAAACATGCGGGACACAACATTGTTGTGGGGGGCTTTCATTGGTAAGGTTGCATATAATAGGCTTGGGCTCATGGGTGCCCAAGAAGGTGAGAAGCATAAGGGAACACGAGAGCTTCCCGCCCATTATATGTGGATGAGCAATAGGGTTAAGGGAAGATGTAGTCCAAGAATGATACGTTGACTCTAAATAAGGAAGGATACTAAACCAAGAAAGCGAGAAGCATGGGGGGGGGGAGGAGGTATCTGGACCTAGAATGATGTGACTGAGTAGTTGACTTGCACTGAGTTAGGCTTATCCTTGACACGTGCTAGTTCTCATGCCAATGGTGTGGCGAGAGAGTGGTGACCTAAACCACAGCCATGGTGATAGTTTGAGAAGGATGATTGTACCCCTTACCCCAGTCATGGTGATAGTATGAAATATCGCCGACACAAAGGGTGTCAGTGGCTATCGATACCACTAAAACCCCCAAATGTCGGCGACATTCGACCTGGGTTTCAGTGGGATTCCAACGATTATTCATGAAAGCTTTTTGAAATAGAAAGTGGAAACACCATTAAAAACAAGAGACATGTAAAAGATAGTGTGTTCTAGGTTTCAGTGGGATTCCAACGATCATTCATGAAAGCTTTAAAGTGGAAACACCATTAAAAACAAGAGACACGTAAAAGATAGTGTGTTGTGGACTTGTGGTGGGACTTGTGAGCATTAAAAGTTAATATTTGACTATTTGACAACCATGACAAGTGACAACTTAATGTGTTGTGGACTTGTAACCAAGGTTCGACAGGTCGACTGGTGTCGCCGTGTCGGTGGCCGGCGACACCACTGACATGTCGACATCGATGTCGACATGTCGGACGATTTTTTTTCCGATCAATTGAAAGAAAGTGGAACTGTGGAAGTGGAAAAGGAGGGAAAGATAATTTGGGTTCATCTGAGTTGATTGATCGTCGTCGGGTGAAGATCTGAGCTTTCACTGGCTGAAATGAGCACGTCTCGTTTCATTAAGTGTGTCACGGTCGGGGATGGTGCCGTTGGTAAAACTTGTATGCTTATTTCCTACACCAGCAACACATTCCCAACGGTGAGTTCCAATTTCTGAAATTTGCTTTTCAAGAACTTGTTTTCTTCACATTTTCTGAGGAAATTTGGCCTTTCCATTGTCTGTTTGAGTGTCTTCATGTATCTCTTGGGAGAAAACTGTTCGATTTTCAAGCAATTTGTGTTCTCCCTCTCAATTTTGGGGATATTGTCATTAACCACCGTTTTCACGAACTTCTAAAACCCACGCAGAACTGCAGCATCCAGAAGCTATTTTGCTTCATCTTCTTCAATTCTGTAGTTCTACTTCGTTTTATTCTCTTGAATCGGCTATTCCAGAAGTCTTAGAAGCATGGTTACTAGAATCGCCACCGGAACTAGCGTCGGAGCAAACCCTTTTTCTCTGTCCATCCATGTTCTTCCATTTTTTCCCATTTGAAAGAATCACATTGATCTATCAGGCTCTCAACATTTGGAAGAGAATAAATGATTTTTCATTGCTTAGAAGGTGGAATAAGCTCATCGAACCCCTTTCTACCTCCCTCTACTCGTCTACAACTCTTCGTCGTCCTTTCTCCTCAACCACCGATGACCGGACAGACTAGCTGAGGTCGAAAAATCGACCGTCATCGACATATCCCGAGAAATCGGCGATATGTCGCCGACTTTATGAATAAATCGTATCGCTGGGGGGAATCGTATCGCCCCCCAGCAACTTGGCGATATATCGCCGTGTGTCGGCGATATGTCGCCGACATAATGTACCGTGCTTGTAACTTGTATGCATTAAAATTTAAAGTGCGACTATTTGATAGCCATGACAAGTGACAACTCTCTTTTTTCAGCTCTGTCTTTTTGGGATCCTGATAGGTCATCTCATTTCAATTGATCCTTTATTTCCACCATTGGATTCCCCATAACTAACTACATTTATAAATCAAACGGTGTAATCTTAAGGTCACTTGTGGTTGAAGCAGCTTACATAATTATGTCATTTTTTATTCTTCTGATTTTCAACAACAAACTATTGGAATCCAGTAAATGATGAAACGTATCCAAATTTGTCTTATAGCATTCATCCGAATTTTCATTTATAATAGGTGAAAAATCACCAAAATATCGCGAGATGTTGATAAAAAGTGATAAATCACTGATTTTTTACTGACTTTTGGTAAAAATCATTTCACTGCTTGTTTTCTTGTCGGTAGCTTCCAAAACTAAGAAATATCACCGAGTCTTGGCAATATTTCACCAATCTTTCTTTCCTTGGTTGTACCTCATGTCACCAATTACAATCTGATTTTTAATTCTTTTGGATAACAAGAAATTCATTCGAATAGTTGATGTCAATCATGGAATTTTAAATATCAAAACTAAAGAAGAAACAAGGTTTGGTCCAGCCTTGTTTTTTAATTCAAGTCCAAGTAATACAAGTTTGGTTCATCTCTATCTCAGGGTAGAGGTACGTGCTCCCTTAATGCTTCTTCACCACACAATAAGGGTGAGGTACACAAGAGACCTGTTGGAATTTCATATTTGATTCATTTTATGAGTATTCAAAGGTGTCATACTCTTATTATACGATAGATAAGTGTTAGAGGAGCACATACCTTTGACCGGAGGAATAAAGAATCAAGACTCAATTAATATTGAGTCCTCTTTACTCAACTTAAGTCCACACCAACACTAATGCATTCTGAGGTGTCCAAACCTAATTAACCCTCATTTAACAGGGTTAGGTTGGTGTTGATCGACTTTTGCTTTTGCTAACTCATTGTTGTACATAGAGTTGAGACAATGTTAGACATACTTTGAGGGATTTTTATTTGTAGCAACGCTACTGCCAACTATTAGGATTTGGCCATGAATTCAAAAACAAATTGGATGGTTGTAAAAGAAACTGCGGGGTATATATATAAATAAGAAATTCTATCTATAGGTTCAAAATTTTCAAAATCAAATTCCTAACTCTACCTGACTCAATGAATTTCTCAAATCGCATTTTAATGGTTTTAGGAGCAAGGCGCAAACGAAAAGTTGTGTTCTCCACTCCTTCGGACCCTCTCACTTTGCTTGAGCCTCCTCCTCATGAAAGCCAAGAGAAGAGGAACAGCGACACGAGGTCAGGTACTATTGCGATTCTCATCATTCGACAGGAGAGATCGAGAACTTCAAGGACTTGCATGTTGTAGATCCAACCAACAGTGCTCTTCGCATGGGTACTCAACATGTATGAGGAGACTCTTATGGGCTTGGCCACACTTTGCATACATGTTGATGAGGCATCTCAAGTTCCTAACTCTACAAGACTCAATCCTGAATTTCCCAAACCCTATGCGCTACTCCACTCCTCCTCTAGCCATCATTGTCATTCCACCACCACCGCCAGTTGCAGATGGGATGTGGATTCGAATCCGTTGTAAATCTCTTGGATTCTCTACTTCTCGTTCTCCCTTTTGAAAAAAAAAAATCTTTTTCACACCCACGATTGGAACTCTTAAAACTTGCCAATATATATATATATATATATATTTCCCTTTTTCGAACCCATGATTGGAACTCTTATAAACTTGTTGCAGTTCTTGAAATAAATCTCCTAGGTTTTTCTCCTTCCCCTATACACATTTTATTGGGCCTTCGCATGTGCATTGATGCTCTTAAGCCATTCATTGATCCTTGTCTCTGATGTCAGGTTCCATGCATTTGTCCCCGTCTAGGGTCAAGGGTTGAACCAAGAATGGACTCAGTTCAACGATATTTTTCCCGTATCAAGGGGTGAAGGGAGAACCTGTCAGAAACCTCACATTGTAACCTTGACCATCCCTCCACTGCCGGAAACCGCCGCCTTCCCCTACCGGCAACCACCACTACCCCTACCCTCTCTTCGCCTGCCATCATCACCCTCCCCTACCAGCAACCACCATTGCCCCTCCCCTGTAGATGACCACCCACATTCGCTGGATTCTCCTTCTTTCTTTGTCAAATTTCAAGTAAAGTATACTAAAAATAAAACATTCAGAAAGTTTAGGAACTAATTTATTCCTCAGCGGTCCTTGTAAATATGTAATCAAAATCATGTGGTCCAACATGATTTTTCCACCCTAAGATTTTAATTTATTTTATTTTATTTTTTTGTAATTGCCACCCTAAGATTTTGAATCCAATAATAGAAGACTTTCATTAGGTTCATTGAAAGCCAACCCATTTGAGGCTTTAATTAGTATCATTTAAAGCTTATTTTTTGGTTGTCATAAGATGAGGATCAAGAAATCCCACAACCCGTGTTTTTTTTTTTTGGTGAAAATATGCTTTGTATTAAACTAGGAATAGAAAATTAAAATTACATGCGTTGGTAACGCTTTCCATTGGCATCCTGGTGAACAAGTTGGGCCAGATTCAGAGGAAGGTTACAGAGACATAAGTGGGTTTCTCCAGGGAAGTTCAAGAAACGAGCTAAAAAATCTGAACAAAAATTAGATTCCCTAACATGATGTGTGAACACACAGTGATGTAGCCTATGCTTGATGTCCAATATATCATCCACAATACCTCTTGCTGCCCATGGGATTTGTAAGCCTCCAGTTAGGATTTGATGCAAGTTGAGAGTCGGATTGCACTTGTACTTGAGTATGGCCATAATGTGTAGCTCTTTGTAGACCACAAAGTATTGCTTTCAGCTCCATATGAAGCATATTTTTGGCATTGCTACAACCCGCTGAAGCAAATATTACATGGCCTTACGAGTTTCTTCCAATTGTGCCGTAGGCACCAGTTGAAAAAATCACGGCTATGATTAGTATCCTCCACATACTCGGTTGAGTTAAAAAATATGTGCCTTGTATCAGAGATGATACGGGCAAGTAAGGTAGGAGCACAAATGTTATCACCTCTAAAAATCTTGTCATTCCGGGCTTGCCAAATGCGGTAGATGGTCGCATTAAAACTGAAACACTTAATTTTGCAAATAAAAGATGACTCTGGTAAGTGTGATTGTACCCAGTGAAGTTCCTCCATCCATGTTGAGCATATTTGTCTTTGATATCCGTTTCTTACAAGAATATTCTTCCATATAAATTGAGTGAATGAGCATTTAAATAGCAAGTGATCTAAAGTTTCGGATTCTCTACCACATAGACAGAAATTAAGACCCACTTGTATCCCCCATTAGGCAATCACATCTTTCGTATTTAACCGATGTTTACAAGCCAGCCAGGAGATGAAAGAAAAGCGAGGCTGTCCACCAGAGTGCCACACCACCTTGGCCCAAGTTATCGTTGGGCTCCTTTGTCTTATACAGTCCCATGCAGATTTCATAGTGAATATGCCACTAGCTAGAAAACTTTAGCATCGCTGAGATTTTGTTTCCATGTTCCTTCACTACTACAGATAGTTGTAACCTCATCACTAAGCTTTCTACCCATCGCCTCAACCAATAGGATTTTTTCATGTTCAATTGGATTACCATTGATCCACGGATTTGTCCATAGGTATGTCTCATTACCACCTTTCAATTGAATCTGCACATTTGGAATGAGTAAGTGATAACTCTATGAAATAGAGTTATGATTGGTAACTTTATACTTGAGATGGCTCGATTTAGGAGTATTTTATCTTTGTTTTAGTGTTAGTATTCATTAGATGTTGTCTTATTGAGTCTTAACATGTTGCATCTTGTATAGGTCATTATTGTCACTCTTACATGAATTTTCTTTCAGATTAATGAATGAATTTGATTAATACTGTTTCTCTTGAAAAATGTAGGTGAAGATCTATAATAGAAGAAGAATCTGCATGTCCTCTAACTTTGCTTTAGAGTTTGCTGCAGCAATACGGAGCAGAATATTCTTAGATCCAATTCAAGTGGAAATGACCAAAAATGGCTAACTTAATGGACTTTCTTCTTGTCATTCCATGAAAGATCTCAGCCGTTGATATCAAAAGAAAATGTTCTAATCCTACAAGCCACTTTTAGCCTAGCACTTTTTGGGGAAAAGAAGGGTATAAAGGAGGCAAAAACGTAAAAGAGGAAGAGAGGAGGAAAAGAGGAGCAAAAGAGGAGAAGAGAGGAGAGAGACAATTCGTGGGAGAGCTGCTGGAGAAGACTATATGTTGGAGAAGAAGGCTGGAGTTCTTGTGGAAGCATTGAAGCTCTTAGTTTCTTTTCCATTTTATAACTCTATCTTCTTATCTTCTAGCTTAATGATAACTATATCTATCTCTTTGTATTTGATTTCTATTATGGGCTAAATTTGTGTTGTGTTGGGATGATAGTAGTACCTAAACTTGAATTTTAAGATTTAACTATCATGTGTTCTTTAGTTTTATTGAAATACAATTTATTGTCAATGAATTCAGCATGTTATATTGATTAATTTCGGTTCTTGAATGATCTTTCATGAACGATTGTTATGATTTTGTTAACTGGAAAGTTAATGCAGTCTAGATGTTTTTTGAATTGTGTGAGTTAGCATAATCTTTAATTAGTTTGTGTTAATTAGTAGGTTGGGTAGGAATACCCAATTGCCTCACATTGCCATGATTGGGATTGGGTTTAAATTGCATTCATATTTCAATTTTTCTTAGGAATATGCAAATGTTGAATTAGAATGCTAAGCATATGTGTATTGGAAAATACCATTATGCCACTTCATTCCAGGTTCTTGATATATTTTGGGTTGTAATATTACTATAGTATTTGCATTAGAAAATTCAGGGGAAGGGAAACTTGATTCCCAACACTCTTTTCATGCACTAAGTTCTTTCTATTGCTCAATCTCCATTTTAGTTTTTTAGTTTAATTACCTGTCATTTGGTTATTTAGTTAGCCAATCACAAATCAATCTTGTTAATTTGTTTAATTCAGTTTTACTTTTACATTGAAAGTTAAGGATATTTTTCTCCGTGGGATCGATACTCTACTTATCATTTATTACTTGATTGCGACACGTGCACTTGCGTAACATCTTGGTACACAAGCAACAGTAAGTCACGTACCATTAGTATACATCGAAGTGTATATGAACAATGGCTCGGTTGGGGCATACTCCACAAAGAGCTTTTCAAGAACCATCTATGGTTGATGAAGATTGGCCAACATCTCTTTTTGTTAGTTGCGAAAGTCCAAAAATGTTTCATTAAGAAGGCCAAGTTCAAATCTCGTAAGCGTTTGAGCCCTAGCCCACCTTCCAGTTTGGGACAACAAATCGCATCCCAAGACACCTTATAACTGCCAGTTTTCAGAATTTCCTTTCCAAAGAAAGGTAGCTGTAATACTCTCAAGTTGTTGGATGATGTTGTTCGGGATGTAAAAGACATTCTCCCAATACGATATGATTCCTCCAAGTACGGATTGAATAAGAGCAAGGCGACCAGCAAATGATAGAGCTCGGTTTCTCCAACTCTGAATTCTGCCCTTCAATTGGAACCCCTAGATAGGTGATGGGGAACTCCCCTGCAGGGATGTGAAGGAGTTGTTCAAAAGATAGGATAAGATTAATCGTGTAATTCCGATATAATATAGCTGATTTTGTTGTGTTGATGAGTAAACCTGATTGAGATGCGAATTCCATAAGAGTGTCACTTAGGAACTTGGCGTTTTTTGTTGTTGCAGCACCAAAGACAAAAAGATCATCTACAAATGAAATAGTTGTGATTTGGGGTGATTTGCAGTGGGGATGATAGTCGAACTTCCCATCCAAGGCACCATAAGTAATTCTGTCTGTGAGGACCTAAAGGACAATATTAAACAATAGTGGGGACATAGAACATCCCTAGCGGAGACCCTTGTTGGATGTGAAATGAGGAGAGTAGGCTCCATTAACAAAAGCTGCATATACAGGGTTTATAGTACATTGTTGTACCTAGTTAATAAATGGATTTGGGAAATTAAGTTTTATCAACAAAGTAAAGAGAAAATCCCATTGAACTAAATCATAGGCTTTTGTAATGTCAAGCTTGGCTGCGAATCTAGGCTTCCCCTTACCATCATGATATCCAAATAAAAGTTCTTGGCTCAAAAGAATATTATCAGAAATTTGGCGCCCTTCAATGAAAGCTGATTCACTGGCATCAACCAAAGTGTCAATAACTTTCTTTAATCTGTTGGCTAATATTTTGGAGATGAATCTGTAAAGAAGTGGGGACACTGCAATAGGACGATAGTAGCCAAAAGTATTTTGAACATCACCTTTTGGAATGAGAGTTAACCTTGCCAATTTAACCTGGTCGGGCAACCAAGGTTTTTTGAAAAAAACTTTTATTACTGTGCATAAGTCGTGTCCGATAATATCCCAACAACTTTTGTAAAAACATGTGCCAAAGCCATCAGGACCAGGAGAACTATTGTCATCCATAGTAAAAATGACACGCTTGATCTCCAAGCAAGTAATCGGTTCAATTAGAGATGTCACCTCAGCCTGGCTCAGGGATCGGTAAAATGGAACATTTATATCTTCACATGGCAAAGGAGTTGTACCTGAACATTTATATCTTCAATGGGGAGAAAACTAGGATTATAAACCCAACGGTTATAAAAGGAAAAGTGTTTACCTCTTGTTCAGGCATTGTACCTAGGCATACCACCATTGGAGAATGGTCAGATATGCTAGGATGAAGAAAGCGAGCTGACGCATAAGGGAAAGTATTAGTCCATGTAGGATTAATAAGAACTCGATCTAGCTTTGATACAATTCTTTGAGGACCATTGGAACAGTTACTCCATGTGCGGCTATGTCTTGTCCATCGATGATCTACTAGGTCATAGTCATAAGTACAGCTCCAGAAGGGTTGGATATCATTGAAAGAAAGCATATTTCCTCCCTGTTTATCATTGATTTGCAAGTATGCATTATAATCACCAAGACATACCCATGGTAAAGAGGGGTTGTTAAGTTGTTGAAGTGTAGTCCATAGAGTTTCACGATCATCAGCAGAGTTAAAACCCTATATAAATGAGGCTAAGAATTTTTGCTGCGATTGATTGACAGTAACTCTTGTGTGAATAATCTGAGAGTTGGAGAGAAGGACTTCGATCTTGACAACTGATTCATCCCAAAGAACCCATATTCTGCCATTGGTAGATTCATTGTGGTTTACATCATTCCACTTATTATCGAACATGCGAAAACAAGAGTCGTAATGGGCAGCACGGACTCGAGTTTCAATTAGAGCAAAGCAAGCTAAGTTTTGTTGTAGAGCCCAATCCATAGCAGCTCGACCTTTACCGGGATCAGTGATCCCGTGCACGTTCCAAGCTCTGATCTTCATTGTAGAGTTGTAGACGGAGGTGTGAGACCTTGCACTGGGTGGCCTCGAACTGGACTGCATTCACGAATTCTACTATTGATATCATTAGGATCAACATTTTCATGGTGTTCTAGTTCTTCATGCTCTATCGCTCCTAAGACTTCAAAGCGGTTGCTAACGTTTGACGTTTGAGATCTCTTGGATTGAGTTTGAGATGGCGGAGGACTATCTCTAGAATCCAAACTTCGACATATGCTGGAGTTAGTGTTATGCATGGGCTCTACCAACATGAGATCAGCCTGGGGTCTGTCTTTGGCATGCATTTGGATTCTATTGTTGACTAGGTTGATCAAAGTGGGCCACCATAGTAAGAACGTGGATCCCATCTTCTACAATTTGAGAGTTGGAGTTAGATCCACCATCTAACTCTATCCCATTTAATCTTGCTTCCTAATTGGATGTAATTGGCACAACAGTCCTATCTGGATAAGAGCTGTTAGCTGGCAAGACTTCATGAAGTAGAGTCCTAGTATTCTTCAACGTTTACCCTGTTTCGACTCAATGTTCTCCACTAGTGGCTGTGAATGCCTTCCCCTTTGAAGCCGGTTGGGTTGCTTCCATGCCTCAGCGATTTGCATCGCACTTATTGACTGCTCGGGTGCGTTGGGGGTTTGTTGGGTTTGATTTTGAGTGCATGCTTCAATTGAGTGTCCAAAAATTTTGCATCATAAGCAGTGTAGTGGTACCCACTCGTAGACCAAAGGCTGCTGGTATTTCATGACATCTCGCAAATGAATAGTGACGCTACTAGGTAAACCTCTCACTGCCTTCAGAGATACACAGAATCACACAAATGAAAGACGATCCTTGCGCATGGTAAATTGATCAGCGCAAAGAGGAGTACCAAGCGTGTTGGGAATACGTCCTAACGTTTTCGAGCCCCATAGATGAAGGTTTAGGCCATACACACGAATCCAGATGGGTAGTTCAATATCTTCCATTTTTTCCATTGAACCAGTGGTCGACCATGGTCGTAGAACGAATGGTATGGTGCCAAACATCCATGGTCCTTTGGCCATTATTTGGTTACTTGTTTGCTTCTCCTTGAACTCAAATACGAACATACTGTTGTCGAGGCTGTGAACGACCGCCCCTCCAACATGTTTCCAGTGAAGATCCACATAGTTGAGCATGCTAGTGTAGGATGGTTTCGCACCGAAAACATATCCAATGAGAGCAGAACCCCATCGATCTTCTTCGGCAATAACTTCATCATCAATGCAGTCTGCAATGATCTCATCATCTTCAATGGTGGGTTCAATGTATGGTGTACCATGGAGCCATTCATAACCTTCCCTCCCTTAAAGAGGTTCGCCCATGATGGTCGTTCAGGTGGATTTGCAACATTGTTGTGGGCAGATTCAGCAGGTTGGGAGTTGTGGTTGCCTAGTGGACGTCCACCAGGCTGACATGATGTGGAAGAGAATACCAGATGGAGAAAACCCTAGTTTTCAACAAGAATCTTTTTAGTCCTTAAAGTTTTTTTTTTCCGCTAAAAGGATCATTATATTAAGCGAAGAAGAAATATTAAAAATACATCAATTAATACCGTATAAGGAACCAACCTCCCTTACCCGCAACAACTGTTGCCCCCAATACACCCTTCCTCACTTGTTCCTGCTAAGATTAGAAAACCACTAACTTATAAAAGGAAATCTCGGACGTCTAGAGGCATCCACATCAAGTTCATTAAGGATTGAAGTTGACCAAGGAATGTTAATATCGAAGTTTCCTGTCCTAGCTGCTGAATTTGCCAAAACATTTGCCACTGTATTAGTTCACGATAGCAATGTAAAATCTTTCAATCTATAGTTAACAAATATTCTTGTAACTCTCTCTTTATTTGAAAGATATACCAAGGTATTTTCTTCTGCTGTATTAAAGTCACCACAACTTTTGAATCACTTTCTACCCAAAGCTTTTTAATTTGTAAATGTCTTGCCCAACGTAATCCGTGAATGAAAGTTTCCAATTCAGCCTCAAAGTTGGTTTTCTTTTGGAATATTCGCGGCATTGGTAATGCGTCTAGTAGGAGGGTCCTTAAAATGCTATTAATGACTCATCAACCAGACATTTTTTGTGTCGCTGAACCAAAAGTGGATGTTAGTAAGTCCTTAAAGTTATAAGCTAAAGAAATGGATGTCCACAACCCGTGTTTTGCACGAAAAAAAAAAAAATGTAAATTGAACGGCTACAACACATTATATGGCATTCTTTCCAAGTTTTCAATAAGGGTGCATCACAAGATACAACATAAGGCAGACCCTATTGATTATAGTTTTCTCTGACTTAAAACCAAAAAATTCATTTTATTACTACATTATACCCCAAAAAGAAAAAATTGGGCTAATTTTCAAAATACAACGGTATAATTAAACTAATATACATCAATATATCTGACATTCCATGATAGAAGAAAATTGAACAATTGAAATCTGTGAATGTCTCCTAAAAAAACCATTGAAATTAATCAGTCAACATTCTTAACTTGTGGACCTTTCTCCAATTCAAAACCACCAATCACATCTTCATCAGCGATGTATTTGCCCCAGTACCAGTGTCGCTTCCACACTCGTGACATCTCTTCAATGGGTACTCCCTTGGTCTCCGGCAGCAAGAAGTAGATGAAGATAGTCATAACAAAGACCCAAGCAGCAAAGAATAAGAAGAGCCCGTATTTGAAGTGGCACAACATCGCCAAGAACACCTGTGCTATTATGAAGGTGAAAGTCATGTTGACTGCAACATTGATACTCTGTGCTGCTGACCTGATCTCCAATGGGAATATCTCACTTGGCACCAGCCATCCCAAGGGACCCCATGACCAGGCGAACCCAGCTACATAAATGCAGATGAACAACACAACAATAATGGCATATCCCTTGGACAGATGATCCGATACGCCAGTCACTCCGAATTTCATCCCTATCAGAATTGCTACCGCAATCTGCATACAATAGATCGACAATTTAAGGTTGATTAACATTATTAGGTATAATCAGTAATTTACAGAGAAATTAATCTCAACATTGAGATCTAGTTTAATTACCTGGCAGATGAACATTTGGATTCCGCCTTCCAAGAAGAGCTTTCTTCTACCCCAGTTATCAACCAACGAAACGGACACGAATGTGGCAATCACATTAACCAAACCGGTGATCACCGCAGACATAAGGGACGCATTATCTCCAAACCCAATTGTCTTGAACAGCACTGGAGCATAAAACATAATGACATTGATTCCGGTGACTTGCTGGAAAAAGGGGATCATTATGGCCATGGTAAGGTGAGGTCTGTATTTGGGCTGCAAGATATTTCTCCATGGGTGTTCCACCTTTTTTGATGCCTCGTTAGCAGCCACCAAATCTTCAAACTCATCGTCCACATCCAGAGTACCACGGATATGTTGGAGCTTCTGTTTGGCTACCTCAGCTGAGGATCTCTCAATAAGGGAGTTCGGGGTGTCTGGAAGGAAAATGGCTCCAATGGTGATGATGGCAGCAGGGACAGCAGCACCGCCCAGGCTCACGCGCCAACCCCAACCTCCTTCAATCTTAGCCGTGAAGTAATTAATCAGGTTAGCGAAGAGGATGCCAAGAGTGATTGCAAGTTGAAACCCGATGTTGAGAGCACCACGAAACTTGTGAGGAGCCATCTCGGAGAGGTATAGTGGCACAGACTGTAAAAGGAAATTTGTTATTCGGTTACTCAAATTCCAGCCATTAATCGCATAAAAGATTTAAATCAAGCTGCGAACTTATTTAATAGGAGGCAAAAAGGAAAAACACTGAGTTGTAGAAGAAGATGATTATCTCAGACATGTAAACCAAAAACAGTGAGTGCAGCAGGGAACAAAAGATCCAATAAATCTATACATTCACCTGATTAGCAAATCCAACACCAATACCCAGTAGAATACGTCCAATGATAAGCATCGCGATGTTCACAGCAGCAGCATTGATAACAGCTCCGGCAAAGAAAACCAAACCTCCGATAAACATGGATACCTTGCGACCAAGTTTTCTCGTGACGGTAGAAGCGAAAAGCGAGGCCACCAAAGCAGCGAGGTACAGTGAGGATGTAAACAGTGTGAGAGTCTCACTGTCAAATTTACAGTACTGATTTGTGGAGTGATCATTATGCTCCTTTACGAACACAGAAGGGAAGAATTTTTGGAGAAATGAGTCCATAGACGTTACTCCACCTAAAAACACAAGAAATCCTCCACAGATCAGAAAAATGAACCGAAAAGAGAATCAAAAACACTCATAGAACTAGCATTAATCATGATATTGCCTACGATCTCGGAGATCCTTACCAGAAATACCGATATCGTAACCGAAAATTAGACCACCGGAAGCGGCAATGATACAGGCCAAGATGACGTACGTGGTGAGCCTACCAGGGTAGTCCTTGCCTCCACCGGTGGTGGACATAACCACACCTCCCGCCATGATCGCTTTCCTTCTTTACTCGCAGAGCTTCTCAGAGAATGAAATCAACGGTTTTGCACAAGAAACAAAACCGGAAAAAACGAATAAGACTTGTTGAAACTGGAAAACAGAGGAAAACGCAGAGACGAGTTGGTGAAGAAGAAATGAAAGATTAGGACCTCAATTTATACTGAATCGCAAAGACGAGCTGGTGAAGTCAAGTTATCAACAGATGAGGAACTCTGTTTATAGTGAAACGAGAATTTCACGTGCTTAGCTGTCTAATAGGATAATTCCGAATTTGATTGGTTGAGAAGGTATCTTTCTGTGGCTGACTCAACTTCCCCCATAATTACAAACTGCCCCTCTAAGTTGTCTTTATCTACTCCCAATCACCAGGTTTCTTTATTTAAGGTCAATGGGGACCGATGCTTATTAATCAAGAAACTCATTTACAACCTCAAAAAGTTTGATTTTCTGTTAATATTACATCTTTACTTATTACCAATTATTTCTCAATAGGATCTCAAAACTTATATTCAAATTTGTCATCACCATATCCTAAGAAAATGCATTACTTGATTTTATCATCAAGCTTGGTCCTCTCATCTTTTAAAATATGTATAAAGGCCTCGTAATTAAATACCTTTAAGTGGTCATAAGAAGCATCTTTGTCACTCCAAACCTTTTGAAGACCATCTTCATTCAAGAGAACTAATGGAGATAAATTTATCAAGTACATCATTGTATTCATAGCTTCTCCTCAATAATATTTTGATAACCTTGCATATGAGAGTATACATCTAATTATTTTCATAATTAATGCACTTCATCCTTTTAGTTACATCATTATGTTGAAAAGTTCTTGAAATAATTTGTTCATGTCAACTGTCATGCTTCTCAAATGGACTACTATATTCACTACCTTTATCTCTTTGGATGCATTTGCTTCAAAAATTCTAAGCATTTGATTTTCATTTTTCATAACAAAGCTCCAAACATTCTAGGATGCATCATCAACAACAGTAATAAGATACAATCCACTAGCAAGGTTTTGGTCTTCATGAGACCACATACATCTGAACGAATCAATTGAAGAATTTATTTTATTTTATTTATTATTGTTTTTTGACTTAACAAGTGAGAAAGATAATTGATGTTGCTTGCTAACTAAAAATTGACCACAAGGGGTTAGATACATACCTAAGACTGAAAATTGAATTTCTTCTTGACAACATTTTTAAACCTTTCTCACTCACTCATGTGTCTAGGTCAGTGATATCACAAATATGATGTAGAGTCTTTCAAGGTAGTATTTAGCTCACCTTTGAATAATTGCACTTCAACTCAATAAAGAGAATGTATGATGTGATTGTTAGTTACCTCAATGAGTTCTATGAACTCATTCCTTTATTTGTTTATTTCTTTAGACTACTTTACAAGTTATGAGGACCCACCTACCGTTGAGGATCCTTTACCATGTGGCTATGAAGACGGTGAGATTGGAGAAGAAGTGGTGGCACATGACGCTTCCTGTTCGTGTCAGGACTGTTCTTATGGGGCCTTAGAGTTTCTTTAGATTATTTTTGTTGCAACATTATACATTCTATCTTTTCTTAGAACTCTAATGTTAGTTTTTAAAATGAAGTTTTAAATACTTTAATCTTTTCTTTTCATTCTTGATTATTAAATACTTGAAGTGATTTATTTCCTGTCCATTTAATTTTACTTTATCATATATTGTATTAAATTGTCACTAAACCTAGATGTTGTGGTGTATCAACTCCACGGGTATTCGGGGTATGACCGGATCCGGTTGGGTGGGGTGTGACAGACTTGACCAGTCACTTCATTCCCTAAAGAGGTATTAGGCAAGGTTGTCCTCTCTTTCCCTATATCTTTATCTTATATCAAGAAACTCTTACCCAACGGCTTACCTCCAATAAAGCCATTCCTAGATTGGCTCGGATTAAACATGCCCCTCAAGCTCCCTACCATAAATTATTTGTTCTTTGCAAATGATGTGATGCTATTCTCTCCTATAACAATTGATAATGCCTCCTTGATTAATGTCTTGTTACAGGACTATGAGTTGATCTTGGGCCTCCACATTAACCCAAAAAAATATTCAATGCTATTAAACCCTAGAACCCCTCCTGCTCTTTGCTCTGATGTCTCTTCTACTTTGGACATAAAGGAAGGTCAGTCCCGTGGGATTTATTTAGGTCTATCTTCCTCCTTTGGGAAATTGAAAACTCAAATTTTCTCTTATATCCTTGATCAATTAAAGACAAAGCTTTTTGGATGCAAGACAAAGCTTTATCCCTAATTAGTAAGGAGGTCCTTATTAAGACAGTGGCTTCTGCTATCCCCGTCTAAGTTATGTCATGTTCTGTTTTTGGTGGAAAAATAAAAAAGGAAGTGGTGTTCATTGGGTTAGATGGGACAAATTATGTAGAAAGAAGACTGAGGGTGGAATGGGCTTTGGAGACATCAAATGTTTGAATAGGGCTTTATTAGCAAAACAATGTTGGTGGTTACTTACAAATCCTACTAATCTACGGATCCACAAAGTCGCAGTAAAATATTAGTATCACATCACCATCCTTGAGGCACCCCCCCCCCCCAAGCTCATACTCTTGGGGATGGCAGAGTGCTTTGAATGAAACGGATATCTTAATCTATGGGCTGATGAAACAAATAGGGAATGGGTTAGAGACACTTATATATAGGTGTGAAATCTCCGAAGATCCTAACTCAAAAATCCATGTTGTAGGTCCAAGAACCCGAAGTGTAGGTAGAAGTCAACTGTGGGCCATCCATTTAGAGAATTGGATTGGAGTCCAAACCAATGACCAATGGAAGTGGATGGTGATGCTGATGATTTAGGAGTCTTGTCGAAGTTTGGAAGCAGATCCAACTTGGACGATGATGGGTTTGGTAGATGGATCAAGTGTTCATTGATGACACATGTAGAAAGTCTCGAAAATCATGTAAGATCCTTTTGGGGTGTAGAACAGGAGCTAGGGCAGAGCCATGGGCTTTCTGGGCCTTGATTATGCTCCTTGAAGTAAGTTCTAAGGAAGGGCAATTTTGGAAATTTTGATTTTTGAGCTCCTATTGAATGTGTTTTGTTTTAAAATGTGTCATTATGATCCATAAATGTCAGAGCACGTCAGAGAGTGCTCTGCGAAGGTGAAAGGTAGTGTGGAGATCTTCCGAAAAGCTTTTTGTGCTGCAAGTAACTTTCTCTAAGGTTAGTACTCGTCCCCCCATTCTTTCTAATTATCTTTCTTGATTGATTTCTCTACTGATTACACCTAGTAGAAGGCTTCTAGTTATTGTATTAACCTAGTTCATCTTTTCTCTTTACCCTAGAGTCGAGCCCCATTCATTCTAGTTCACCGTGTTCTTCCAGATTGATTTCGGAAAAGTCCTAACCTAGGATTCATTAGGTTTTCATTTCTTTTGCGTTGATTGATGTTTAAACTATGTTGGTCCATGTTCTAGTATTATTTCAAAATTTTCTAGGTATTTTTGGAGTAGTTTATGTCACGCCCCACCCAGCCAAATCCGAACTTACCTGAATACTTGTGGGGATGATGCATACTGCAGGATCTAGGTTCACGGCCAATCCATAACTACAATACAATATGGCATAGTCCAAAGAGAAAAAGAAAAAGAAGGTACCAATTATCAAAGTTATTACAGTCATCCGAAAAGATAAACAAAGTCATAATCGGAGTTGAAAAGGAAAGTTAGAGTCAAACAGTGGAAGTCTCAAAATTATCAAGAAAGGTTTAAGAGAATTTAGTTTAATCCTTCTATTTCCCAAAATATAGTTACACAATCGTAGTCAAGTTCTACCACGTCTCTAAAATAATCAATGGCACAAAAACGACTGAGCATCGTATGAGCAACCATCATCTTCACAACCCTCACATAATTCATCATTTGAGGATAAGGTACTAAAAGCACTTAGTGGATTAGAGCAAAACACTCAATTGTTGCATTCTCATTCTCAATCCATTAACAAATTGGAAATCCAACTTGGTCAACTAGTTGATGCCATCAATAGGAGGGAGGTTGGTCAGTTACCTAGTCAACTAATAGGTAACCCTAATCATCAAATTGGGTTTAGGAAAGAACAAGTCCAAGCAATCTCTGTTGTGACATGCAGTGGGAAGGAATATTATGCACCTTCGCCTACTCCTAAGCCATTGCCCATTGATCTTGAGAGTCGAGAAGAGGTTGATTTGACCCATGAGACTGGCAATGATGCACACAAGCCTAGTAAAGAAACACCACCTGTGAGTATTTCCCATCAATTTCCTTGTAAGGGGTTGTACATTCCGATTGTAGAGGGTCCTACTCCTGAATCTTACACTCCCAAAGCCCCCTTCCCTGAAGCTCTTGAGTCCTCAATTCCAGATTCTATAAAGAATGTATCTTTAAGCCCAAATAGAGGTGAAGAGTGTTTTGCAATTAACTTTATTGATGAGGTAGTGGTTGATTATATTCCAAACATGCTTATTGATGATCCCCTACAACATTACTTGCCATTTGGGGAATCTAACCTAAATATTGAGGAAGTCAACACATTGTTGGACTCTTCCACTTCTTTAGAGCATTCACCATTCACATTTAGATTTGAGCTTCCACCTCCATTGGCTGCCTCTTACTGAGTCTGGCTGAAGACTCTAAACTTAGCGCTTTATGGGAGGCAACCCATATGTTTAGATATTATTTTTTGTTCTTTTTCCTTTATTTTCTTTGTTTGCTATTAGGATTTACTGTTGCGTGCTCTATCATGAGTTCAAACATCGGGTACACTATTTCCTCTATTTGTTTCTATTATTTTGTTTGCATGCACTGAGGTCATTGCATAATTTAAGTGTGGGGGGTGTCAACTCAAGTAAGACTTGTTGATAGTTGGTAGAGCATTGTCACAAAGATAAGAAGTGCCCAATTTTTTCTGGCTTTGGTAAGATAAATGTTTTAATTCCTTGCTTAGATACAAAATGAGAGTTTAAGTGTTTTAGAAATCCCATCTGATGTAATGAACACCCTCTTGAGAGAAAAGTAATGGGTTTTACATTTTGAGACCGAGGTTGAATCGGAAAATAGGAATTCCAGGTAGTCCAAAAGGTTTGACCATCTAGTTATCTTGTATTGCCTTGTGCTTATGGTGACAAGTTGAGACTGATTTTAGACTATTTAAATGTGAAGTGAATTGAAGTATAATGTGAAAAAAAAAAAAAAAAAAAAAATATGTTGAAGTTTAAAGGTTAGACCTCCTTCTTAGTAACCGGGTCTCGGTGTCACCAACATCGTGCTTTGCGTCAAACAGTTGGGGTGTCTTTGGTCCAGTCTTGGCCTGTAGCCTAGTTGGCTTGAGTAAGTAAGTTTGAGGGGTATTCTACACCTAGTCCCTTAAGGCCATCTGGCTTGAGAGCGGCTGACCCAACACTCGTTACATAGGCCATCTAGAAAGCTAAGAGGCAAGACATTGCACGGACTAGAACTATGACCATTAAAGAAAGAAGTGAATTAATGTGCTTATAAAGGAGAAATGTCTAAGAAGGTCAATATTGCTTAGATCTTGAGTTCTTGGTTTTATTTGGTACCTAGTTTAGTCTTATCTGAGGGTGAACTGGTAGACTGAAGATAAGAAGAGACTTCTAGATCGAATTGTTTGCCTAGAGCTAGACTCAAGAGAGGGTGTAAGAGCTTAAATGTGGGGGTGCCTATATTCCCTTCAATCTTTAGTGGAGTGTCTTTGTCTTGGAATCTATCTTTCTACTCTTACTACTGCCAGAATAATTAGAAGAGCACTTAAGAATTTTGTGTGTATATTCTCTGCAAACACTCACGAGACACAACTCGTCCACTAGGGTAACCTAGGGGTTTAAAGGCTTGTTGCACATGCTAAGTGCAACCGTGATTCTTACGAAAGTGAGTTAGGTTTTTCTTTCATTATTTTATGTATTAGTTTTATTTTTTTGTTTTGCTCGAGGACTAGCAAACACTCAAGTGTGGGGGTATTTGATAAGTATGCATTTACCATTATTTATTTGATTTAATTCCCCATACTTATTTAATTAAAGAGAGCTAATTAAGTATTTTTGTGTATTTTTCAGGAATAAGGAGATTTTGGATATTAGAGATAATATGGAGTAAAGTTGGCAAATATATTAGATATTGGTGGATTTTAAATCAATGGCATTCAATCTTGCTGCTCAAGAAATCATGAAAAGTGAGATCTTAGCCAAATTGGAAATAGGTGGAGGTCTAAGGAACAAAATTGGTAATAAATCTGAAAATCGGGTAAAGAGACCTACCTTCAGTATTTTGGGCATATCTCTCTCGTATGAGCTTGAATTTCGATGATTCAAGATGCTATGGAACGATATTGAAAATATCTACAACTTTCCAGTTTTGAGTTTTTTCCAAATTCCGAAAGAATAAAGGTCAAATCGACGGGTAAAGAGAGGGGATTCATTGTGTGCGGGAGACATAAAAGAGAAGCCAACCACAGAAAAGAAGATGAAATGCGGCTCTCATCTCTCTCATTGCTGAAGAAGAAGACCACATCTCTCTCTCTCTCCCCCTATGTTTCATCTTTATTTTTCTTATGAACTTTGTGATAATGAGTAGCTAGTTCTTTTTCTTTGGGATGTAGATGAACCATGCTTATTTCATTAATTTGATTGTTCTATCTCTTGTAGTTGATTGTGTTTGAGTTTGGCCAAAGATGTTCTATAGTTCAGAGAACTAAGCGTGCCAAGCTTCCGCGAAGGACGATAGTCTTGCAAAGATAGGGCATATCTAGGAAGACCATCCCTAATTTACTTTGAAGTGTAGAGTTATATCGGTTAGGGAAAAGCATTGGGGATTCGAAATCCCAAAGATCTTCACATATTCATAGTTTAAGTTTTTGCATTAATTAATAGATTTAGTTTAAATTTAGTTTTGTTAAATTCAATCTTAGTAACTTAGCTTTTCAGTTCCCCATAGTTCGACCCCATATTTTCTGCTTGCTAGATTAGTATAGGATTTTATTTTTGATTGGTTAGCGACACGATCAAGTAATTATAATATACTAGTATAATGAATTTAAAACCATTAATGAATTATGCTGATTTTTTTATTGGAAACAAAACTTCATCTAAGAAGAGAAAGAGGGAAAGAAAGCAAACCAAAACTAGGAACAAATTTTAATCCATTATTATCAAATTAATAAACTATAAGAATGTTAACTAAATGCTTATTACAATATTAACATCATTAATATACATTAATATATATATTAGTATTACTAAAACTTAAACATTAATATTGTTTTATTTATTATTGCATTTGTTGGGACAATGCTTATTGTTGTTGTTGTTGTTGTTGTATCTCAATTTTTTTTTTAGTATAAATAGAGGTGGACTTAATCTTACGATGGGAAGAATTTCAAGAGAGAGAGAGAGAGAATTTCTACCCTATCATTAGGGGAAAATTGGGGAAAATAAAGAGGAAGAAAGAGAAGAACGTGAGGGCAAAAGTATAATAGAGGAAAGGAGAGAAGAGCTGAGCTCATGTGGAGAAGAAACAGAGCTACTGGAGAAAGAGACAAGCAGCAGAAGAAGGCTAGAGCTCTTGTGGAAGCATTGCATCTCCTAGTTTTCTATTCAGTTTTACAATTCTATTTTCTTATATTCTAACTGAACAATGTTGATGATTATATGTATTTTTGTGCTTTTGAATTCTGATATGAGCTAAGTTCTTACTGTGTTGGGATAATAAGAGTACCTGAACCTATATTTTGAGTTGTAATTACTCAGTGTTCTTTTGTTTTATTGCATTTTAGTCTATTATCACTGAATTCAGCATGTTAGTTATTGATCAATTTCATTTATTTACTGATCATCCTTCAAAATGCTTAAAAAGGGAGGCAACCCAATTTCATTGTTTTTAGTAATGTTGTTGGTTATTAGTTAAGTAGGTGTTTAATAAAGTTTGTGGGTAGTTTACAATTTTATCTTACTCTTCACTTGATAGTAAATCTGGAAGATGACAGATGACATATTTTTTATTTGCAGGGAGTGTGGGGAACACAAAAAGAATTAGTAGGTGTTTTGCAACCTTGGACAGTCAAGTCAAATGTAAACAGAGCATGTGTTAGTTACCCAAGAGAATTCACTATCTTTACCGCAACAAAGTTTTGTTCGATAGCTACGGGAATTGCATTCTCTGGTAAACAATGCATTCTGTGACCTATACCATAGAGATGCTACAGCAACGCCACAGCAGGGATAAACCACTTCAACCCGACCCGGTTATCTCTCGAACCAAACCAACCCATAGTTCCCACACCTTAAACCCATCTTAAACCATTGTTGACCCATACTGACCCAAACCCATTTTAAACCACCCAACCATTGAACCCAACTTTTTAACACCAAAACCTACCCAAAAAAAAAACCCAAACCTAACTGCACCTTCGTCTTCTCAATTGTGACTCCTCTTTCATCCTCTGATCTGCTCCGCCACATTTCTACCTCCATTTGCACACCGTTACTTTCCTTCACCCAACCCTGTGCAACATTCTTCACCTATCTTGCCTACCTAACCAAACCCCTAAATTCCTACCACATTCCCCTTTTGATTTTTTTTCTCTATGGTTCATCCCTGTTACAACGGTCTTCCATTCTAGGTTGTTTTTACATATTAGGGCTGCTTGAGTTGCAATCTAGCCTAGATACAACACAGCGGACACCAATCCTGATGATGCAGCCAATATGTAGTTGGTTCATGGAAGTCCTGTTCTACTCTTTCTTCTTCCTTGTTTTTCCATTATTTTCTAGCTGTGAGGACACTGCTCATATTAAGTTTCGGGGTAAGCTTTGCCTTGTTCCAATCATTGCATGTGTCATCTTGTCATCTTTATTTTATAGATGTTCTTAGTTTCTTAATTTTCTTTAACTTTCTTTTGTGGTTTACTTTAAATGCTGCATATGTTGTTCTTGAGCTCATTTGTGAGTTGCTGTCAAGCATTTTAGAGTCAGGGTTTTGTTATTTTGTTTACTGTTGAGTCGTCCTATTTTGTTGTTGTTTCTGCTATTTGATGCTGAAGCAATGTTAGTAGATGTTTTGTGTAAATGTCTTGTGTAGTCAATCTGGGTTGTTATGCGATTTGGATGGTAATTAGTTAATACGAATGTTAGTGCCTCTTAATCTGATTTTGTTTGGAGATCTTAACACATTTCTGCTATAATAATCCGATGTTTGCATTTACTCATTTCTGTGATGTCATATTATTGAGCACCAAGTGATGTTTCAAGCTTCAGAGAACCTGGGAAAAGTTGGATCAATGTGAGAGTTTAGGATTTTAGAATCAATTGAATGAGAACCTTTAGACTTACATATTAAGGGTCCCCATTTGGGTGTTTCCAAGAATTCTGTGCATTATGAGTATTGACTGAGGTTTGACCCCTCCCCTTTCCCAACAAGAATAATGCTCCACTAATTTCGACCGCCTTGTAACTAGGAATATGCATGTAACCCATGTGTATTTTTTACGTCAATAGTGGCATGGAATATGAGCATTAAAAAATATATATATATATATATATATATATATATAAGGAACGTTTTCTCTATATATGTATCAGAGCGTGGTTCATGCATCCATCTTGCATCCGGATATTATGTAAGGAACGTTTTCTCTTAGTACCAAATTCTGAAGTTATGGTTCAATTTCTATGGAATGCATCCCCTAGCCCAAAAGGAAAGTCTATTATCTGAACTTCGTAGAGCGAGCTTGGCTATAAGTCTCAGTTCTGATAATTAGATGGAGCCCTGTAGGCTTTGTGTTTTGCGCCAAACGAAATTTACCATACAATCCCAGGAATGACCACGAGAAAACCACTCCTTCGATATCTTTGCATTCATATAGTATAATTTGCATCAGGCCAAGATAAGTAAGTCTTAACTACAAAGGTAGTACTGAGTAGGATATACAACTTTATTGATCACTCGCTGAATCCAGTTTCAATATTCACTGTTCACTATTCACAAGTATTCATTTTACTATTCACTTGCCACTAGTAAGTTTACTTTTCTGAATTCTAGTTAATTTTCCTTACTGTCTTTATAAACTTGATATAATGAAAGAAGTAGTGGATAAATTTACTGTTTATATTCATCTTTTACATAATTGTAATAATTTCTCACAAATAAAAGAAGTATTTTGCAGTTTACTTGAATATTACAAAACAATTGTGAATATTATAGAACTTCCACAACCATATGTTGTACAAGGATTAACTCTTCCAATAGAAATCCGTGAACTTATCTTTGATAAGTTAGCATTTTCTATTAAACCAACCAATATTGTAGTACAAAAAGAACAATTAAGAAATAAGTTTAAAAATCAAAGACAAAAATATGTGATATATTTGGCAGTAAAACATTTTGACAAAAAAGAAACAGAATTACCGTGGTATGATCTTATAAAAGGAATAAAATATAAAAGTCCCACATCTATGGGATTTGATCCTTATACATATGAATTACTCATGTCTGAAACTCTAGAAATAAAAAAACATGAAATTAAAATAGAAATTTTACACCAAAGAAATATTGGTGATGAACTTGTTTGTATAAGAACTAAAATTCAACAAAATTATAACGGAATCCATAATATTATGAATAAAGATCAAGTCGTAATAAGTAAAAAAGATAGAAAACATATGAATAAAATTGAAAGAAATAATCAGAAATTATTTGAACAAATTAAGAATTTAGTAAAAATTTATGGAAATATTAAACAATATATGGAGCGTAAACAAAATGAATTAAATACCGCAATTGACATTGAAGATAGTGATAATTACGAAATAGAATAATTATGCAAAATTAATAGAAAAACTCTAATATTTAATAACATTAATTGGAACATGAATTCACAAGATAGGCTAAGACAGTTAAGAGGAATAAAAAACTTAAGAGATAAAATAAAAAAGAAGAAAATGAAGTTAATTATTTTAGAAGAAAAATGACAGAAATAGATCATAATGAACCCTTTGATAATATCCCAGACAATTTACGTTGGAGAATAGATAATCAACCACCAATACTAATAAGAATATACCAAATAGATATATTAAAGGCTATCTTAGAATATAAACAAAAAGAATTAGCACAATTTGCATCATGAGTCATCTTGAAGTATAAACATATTGGTAACAAATTATTCTAATAATTATGCAAAAATTAGTAGAAACATACACAGATACATATCTCGCTTTACAACTTAGTCAAACAACTAATGGAAAGAAAATGGCTTTTTGTAGCTTATTAGAATATTTTAAACATGCAGTAAATATTATTGAACTCCCTGAAGAAACTATTAGTCAAGGAATAACTTTACCCAGTGAAATAAGAGAACTTATATTTGATAAATTAGCATCATCCATAGAATCTACAAATTCAAAATTATTATCACAATATATACAATTAAAAGAAGACACAAGATCAATAAGACAAAAATATTGTATACATAGGATTTCGAGTTATTTCGATCAACCTGACGAAGACCTCCCCTGGTATAAAAATATAGAAAATATGAAAATGAAATTAGCTATATCTTACGGATATGAACCATTTGATAGAAGTTTAACTTTAATCGAAACAATAAATATAAAAACTCAAGAAATGAAAATAGAAATCCAAAAACAAAAAGATATAAGTGATGAGATAGTAATCTTGAAACAACAAATCATAAATAATTATGATAGTATACATCGATTAACTGCTCCAAGATATTTAGGACCACGCGGCCCTACCCTAGAAGAAAGAAAACTTCTAAAAGAATTTAGACAACAAAATTATGAATTATTTGAAGAAATTGGAATATTATTAAAACAATTTGAACAAATAATTAGAGTAAATGAAGAAAATGACAGCCTATTTGAAGATTATCATAATTCAGGAGAATATTACTAAATGGACCAAGAAAATAAAAATTATAAAAATGAACTAATCGTACTTAGACAAAATCAAGATTACATAAAAAGTGAATTATAACAAATTATGTCTGTAACAAACCAATTAAAATTACAACAATTACCAACAAGTGAAGATATACATAAATTAATCTTTTTCTTTGAACAAAAGCAAAATAGACATATAAAGTATAAAGAAATATTTAATTTATTAAACGAAAGATGTGATAAAGTAAATATTAGGTGTGATCAAATAATGGAAAAATTAGAATATTTAGAAAAGATAATTAAACAAATAGGATATTAGGCTATGGAAGACAACCTTATATATCAACAAATTTTACAACAAGCCAAAGAATATCACTTAGAAACTGAAGGCTTATCAAAATATGATCCAGGACAACCCACTGATAAAATTCTCCTTAAACAAAATAATGTAATTATACTATTACATTTAAAACTCCTAAATAACTTAGAACAATTACACAAAGATTTACTTTTAGTACAAGATTTAATACCAAAGAAAACCACAGTAAATGATATATTATCTCAAATGGAAAATCTAAATATTAACAAGACAACGAGGGAATAGATAGACTTGGACAACCAAAACCCCTAGCTAAATTTTACGTGCAAAAATCATGAGTAAAATGATAAGAAAATTTTCGAATAGACAACTAGTAGGACAGTCCTCCAAAACTTGGGAAAGCCCACAAGAAAATAAAATAACAGAAATTGTAGATATAAATGAAAATATATAAATATTTAGGAATAATGCTTTAAATCTATTAAACCCTAAAACCTTATATAATACAGCAAACTTCCCAAGAGATACTGTATTTATAAGACACAAAAACGAAGAAATTGTAAGTTGTTTAGAAGGACAAACCATCAAATTACCAATGGTGGACAAAGAATTAAAAATATTATTAAAACCAAAGCATATTAAATTAATACACACTGGAATATTTGTAGTTGGAATAAAATCCCTTACTCGAAAACACTTAGGCACTAAAGCCCTGGTAACAATATATGATTCTAGATGGAAAAACACAAATTCAATAATACAATTAATGGAAATAGATATGAACAATAATGTAGGATTAGTATTCTTCACCCCTGATATGTTAATTGATAAAGAAGCTTTTATAAACAATATACGAGATAGGAATACAAACTAAAGGATATGAAGAATTTACAGAAACAATCTTATAATTTGTCTTTGGATTTCTAGGAGCCGGAATACAAAATTCAACCACTAATTATAAAATAAATATAAAAGATATAGTAGAAAGTACGGCTAGTAAAGGAGTAAAAGCCATAACTCCCCCTAAAATAGACTCTTTTGAATATGCAAGATTACCATGGAACATTTCTCAAATAGTGCAAAACGATACACAAATGACAATAACTCCATCTGAACACTCAATGTATCAAACCGCTAAAGGAGAGACATTAATAAAATTCACAAATTATACAACCCTAACCCAACCTAAGACAGACACTGATACAGAATCAATTAGTGATTAAACAAAACAAAATGGATATCAAAAATACCTTAAAAGAAATGCACCAATCAATCGATAAATTAACAAATAATATAGCAATAATTACCAAATTAGTAGAAGAACAATGTAAAAAGGATAAGTTAGAACAAGAAAATAAATTAAAAGCTATAGAAAACCAGAAAGAACTTGTTATAACACCCGATACAAATACTATCTATGAATCTGACATAGAATTCGAATAAGAAATATCAAATATTATTAATACCGAATATGTTATAGATCCAGAACGTGAGTATATACAAGAAATTATAGATAATATAAATACTGAATATATGGAACCACAAGAATCTAGAGCTAGTGCTTCAAATCAACCTCACAATACTCACATACGAGATACAACAATGAGTACTGAAGATGGATCATCTGGAATGAATCTACCTAGACCATCTGCACAACATAAAGATATATTTTGGTTACCGGGAAATACCAACAATTTTAATCATAATACACAATGGAAATCTAGAGGACAAAGATACCCTACAGATGAACCGATAATATTCCAGAATCATGAACAAGGAGCTATATTAAATATAACACATCATGATCCACAAAAATGGAATACTGTTATAGCTATTTGGAAACAAAGAGTTACTAATGATATTTATAAAAATTTTAATGTAGAAAATTTAACAACGGAAGAATTATTTGCTAGATTAGAAACATATTTAGGTGACTCAGTTAAAGTGATATGGGAAAAGTTTAAACAAGAATATCAACCCACATATCAATATTTAATAAATCTAGGAAATAATCCATTCAATTTCTTAAATTATGTAGGACAATTAGTCACTGGAAAAGACCCAAATTTAGGAAACACCACAGAACAAGCTGATGCCTTAAAAACATTAGAACAAATGTCTTTAACAGATTATCGATATATTAAACAATTTTGTAATGATTACATGTATTATGGAATAAAATCTGGATTATATTTTAATAAAGAAATAAGTGACAAACTATTTTTAAAATTACCTGGAATATTAGGACAACAAATACTCGAAGCTTGGAATAATTTTATAAAAGACAAGGCCGAGCATATAACTAAAGCGAGATATGCACGGCCTCGGTATAAAAGTACAATTTATAATGGAAACACTCAAAGTTAAATGTGCAGACCAATTAGCACAAAAACAATTAAAGGGAGATAATAGATATTGCGATATAATGTATGTCCCACAACAATACAATAGAAATATACCCTTCTATAGAAAACAAGCTAAACAAAATAGAAATTACCGGAATTCTAAATACAATACAAATTCCACTAAAAGCCAAAATAGCTATACTAGTAAACCTCGAAAAACAAATTCCAATTACTCTATCCGAAAATCTACAGCTAGAAAACCATTTTTATCTCAAGATAAACATGTTCGACGATATGACCCTAGACGGACATATAAACAACAATTAAAGTGCTATACCTGCGGCAATACAGGACATTTTAGTAATAATTGCCCAAATCTACAAAATACATATACTCAGAATGCTTATTTAGTACAAAATACAAATCAAGCGTTATTAGAAATTGATAAAGATGTTTCCGACACCGAAAGCATTTATAGTATAATTACTATCCATGATAGGGAAGATATAGAACAAGAAGATCTTGAACAAAAACCAATAGAAGAATTATTCCACAACATCAATTTAAACCATATTTATTAAATGACAAGTTGTTCTCATAATTGGATAAACAACAAAGGCAACCTACAAATAGGATGTCTCTCTTGTGGCTTTTGGCCATCTTTACAAAACCGGTATCAATGTAACAAATGCTATAAAGAAGCCTGTAACTCTTGCCTTACTGGCAAAACCTCTCCATTTTTACGCACACCCGAATATTCGAATATAACTCTTCTCTCACCTACCTCAACCCAAAACACACCAGTTATACAAACTCCCACAGCACCTTCTGATCTTCGATTAACACAAATTGAATCAAATAATGCCCAACTCCAAACTCGCGTTTCAGCCCTCGAATCCGATATAGTCACTATTAAATCTGATATTCAAACCATGCACACAACCCTACATACCTTAACATCACAGGTCCAATATATTACTGAATTATTACAATTAAAACAACCTTCTCAATCACCGCCTAACGAGCTATATAACACTGAATATTCCACAAACTCGACCCGGACTTCTTTTCCAACTTTCCAATGTTCACCTCAACCAACTTTACATACTCTTTTGGTCAAAGTCAAACTAACAATTCTTTCCACTAACAAAGAGATATTTCTTATAGCCCATGTTGACACAGGATGTACAAAAAAACCTCCTTTCTTCCCATTTTATTTCTGAACATGATACTCAGCCCATATCTGACCCACAAACCACGATCAGTTATGGTATTGATAATATTCCCCATATATATACTCATCAACTCAAACCTTCCACAATTGCTTTTTCGCAACCATTGTAAACAATATTCTCTTTCCTACCCCCTTGACACCGTTTATATCAAACCGACATGCCCCCTTCTATCGATATGCTTTTAGGCTTAAATTTCCTTTTAAATCACAATGCGGGTCTTCTAATCACCAAAGAGGCCCTTCTTCTCTTTGATGGTTCTACCCTTACACCCACGGTTTCTACCAATGAATATCGCGCGTCACGCCGTCGCATCACCCAATCGAGTCGGCAACTTCGCGTGGTGGAATCATTAAGTCGACTTCCAAAACTCAAAAACTAAAAAACAAAACCCATTAACATCTCTTCAAACACATGCGCCAGACACGAAATCAATGTGGATTACCTCCACTTCAATTACAATATAATGAACATATTGCAGAAACTTGAAAAAGGAACAATGAATGACTTCGCATAATAGAACCCGAACATTTTGAACATCTAATCACGGAAAATCTTTATATTATAGTCTTGACTCAAACAATGAAATCCAACAGATAATTAGAAATTTAGAAAAACTAGAAATCATAGCAAACGACAATCCACTTAAACATTGGAATGTTACAAAACCAATTTGTAAATTAGAAATAATTAATCCCGAAATGCGAATAGATACAGAGACTGCGAAATATACACCTAAAGATAATGAAGAATTTATATTACACATGAAAGAATTATTAGAATATAAATTAATACAAAAATCAAATTCTCGACATTCTAGTGCAGCCTTCATTGTAAATAATCATGCCGAACAAATTAGAGGAAAACTAGAATGGTAATAAATTATAAAAGATTAAATGATAATACACATGAAGATTCTTACAAAATACCGAAAGAGATTATTTGCTAAGTCATATACAAGATTGTACAATATTTAGCAAATTTGATTGTAAATCGGGTTTCCACCAAATAAAAATGCATAAAGACTCGATAGAATGGACAGCCTTTTCTACCTTAGGACATTTCGAGTGGTTAGTAATGCCCTTTGGATTAAAAATGCTCCATCCGTCTTTCAAAGACGAATGGATGATATATTTTTAAAACATAAGAAATTTGCTATAGTTTATATAGATGATATTTTAGTCTATAGTAAAACACCTCAAGAACATATAAGTCATTTGAAAATCATATTTGCCGAATTTATGAATAATGGTATAATTATTTCTAAAAAGAAAATGGAAATTGGTAAACAATACATTAAATTCTTAGGAATGGAATTAGGCAATGGTACTATTAAGTTACAACCCCATATTGCCACAAAAATACATGACTTTCCTGATAAATTAACATCGCTAACACAAATTCGCTCATTTTTAGGCTTAGCTAATCAAGCTAGACCTTTTATACAAAACTTAGGAAAATATTTAGGACCTTTACACCATAAAACTTCATCGAATGGCGAACACAGATGGAATAATCAAGATATTCTTCTTGTACAAAAAATTAAAAATCTTTTCTTAAATATTCCCTCATTAAGATTACCTACAGATAAGGATTATCGAATAATAGAAACTGATGGTTGTGAAGCTGGCTGGGGAGCCATTTTAAAAATTAAACCATCAGAACAACACCCCAAATCAACTGAAGAAATCAGTAGGTATAACTCAGGAAAGTTTAGTATAAAAACATTGACCTCTGTTGAATACGAAATTGAGGCCATATTAAAAGGACTTGATTGTATGGAAATATTCTTAACAAATCGACCATTTACAATTAGAACAGACTGTGAAGCCATAGTCAAGGCATATAATAATTTAAATGAAAGGAAAATACAACATAGGAGATGGGTTCTTTTAAGAAACCATTTTTATAATAGAGGATATAAAATTACAATAGAACATATAAAAGGTGTAGATAACAAAACTGCTGATTTACTATCCAGGATACACCAAATTTTACAGGACCCTGGTTAACCTCCTCTATTTTATGATTACACAGGAAGATGATATGATCCGAGATCTCATACAAAGGAGTAATACAACTCCAGAACAAAGCTCTCTGACTTCTCCTCTGATAACCCCCTCACAATTATTGAATAATACTTTCTCACCACAAACACGGCGTTTACCTGCCAGCATAATGGGAACAGTCGGTAATTCAAATACCAGTGCAGCTCGCACATTCCCTTCTTTCTCACCACACAGAATTCCCTCTCCCCCAGAAACTATAAACTTTGGAAAACATATTCTGTTCAAAAACTCTCACATGAAGTTTGAAAATAGCAATGGCTATATGATCAGTGATGAAGAGCAAATATGTTTGGACAACATATGGTACAATGCAAACAAGTGCATCACTCAACATAAAGCTATCTCAGGATTAGCCAATGCCATACATGCTGCTGCTTTCCTATACGGACAATTGCGAACAAAGAAAGGCAAGGCGAAGTTCTACGTCGTCTACCAAGGACACAATACTGGCATTTTTCTTGATTGGGAAGATGTTGCAGAAGCTACAAAGGGTTATCCCACTCCTTTCTTCAAGGGATATGAGACCCTCGAACAAGCACAGATTTTTGCCAAGTCGATGATTGGCCCAACATATTACGTAGATCCAAAATTGCGTAATGCTCCTCCTCAACAACCTTCTTTTTCCAACATGGCTCAGAGGAACACAACTTGTATACAATGCGAGCCAATCAAGAACAAAAACAGAGAACTCTTGGATCAAGTGGCCAATTGTTCTATGAGGATAAGCAAGTTACAAATAGAAAATGCTACAAAAGAAAGACTAATTCAGCGATTAGAAGCTTCGAACAAAAGCCTCTTAGCTGATCTACAACTTTACAAAGCCCAAGATACTCCATCAACAAACGATGCTCAACAAGTTGAACAAATATCACCAGGCTCTAGCTCACAATCACCAATGGAGGCCTTCAAAACAGAGATACTTGGAGAAATAGAAGCTCTCCTCCAACAAAAATTCACACAATACAGCGGAAGCTATCGTGGGCCCATAAACCCACAGGACGAACAAGAAAGAATATTGACCCCACAAGAAGACACTGAATATGAAATAGTACGACGAAGACACAACAAAGGAAAGTCTCCGTCAACATCACAAAATCTACTGGAAATGTAGAATGAACAAAGGGGTGATTCCCTAACCATCCGTCTCACACCCAAATGACGTTAAACTTAGGGATGGTTTTTGTGGACCTTAACAAAACCACAAGGATTTTGGCCCAATCCATAAAGGACCACATGGTTCATAGGACAACCATGTAAAACTACATAATTGTCCTTAACCCTCGATCCGGGCTACAACAGGATCCATGGTAGTACCAAGCATGAAAAACATTGGGTAAACTAGGCCAGGCTAGTATAAAACCGGCTAACCCTGAACACGGGTTACAAAACGTAGTGTTCATCACACTTGAGCATGCTAAGGATAAAAGTATGCCAGGCAAGAACCCTGTCTGTAAAATATGGGTTACTCATCTGAACCAAACCAATGTGGAAAACAGTAGTTTTATACTACATGGAATGCCACGGGGTGGTTCTTGAAGAAATACCAAATCTACGGTCCCCAGCGGAGTACACAGCTGCATGCGTAGAGGGTGTTGCATGGAATCATTCCTTTAATCATTAAAGTGACACCTCAGTGGACAAGGTTGTAAATACCAAAAAGGGCTAAGGGTATTCTAGTACCCTGAAATATGTACCTTAGTCCTTTTACTTCCATCTTTGTAGTAACTTGACAAGTGTAATAGTACCTTACAACTTAGCTTAAAATGGTGACATGTGTACTTAGGAATAGGATTCACCCTTTGCCTATAAATAGAAGTAGTTAGTGTAAGATAAAGGAGAGGAAGGATAGCAAAAGATGAAGGTGAAGGTGTGAAGTCTCTCTCTCTCTTGGCTCTCTCTCTTGTAACAAGCTCTCTTGTAACATGCTTTTGAAGAAATAAAGACAAGTTTACATAATGGTATGTTTGGATCCTTTCTTCTCTACTTAGTATTTAGTTAACACTTCGGGGATCCCGAAAGGGAACCCTAAGTGGTTAAGATGTAGCTAATCTTGTGCCTCTGTTTTTATTCTTTTTTCTATTAATTTCTTAGAGGAAGGATTTGAGGATGAAAGCCTACAGTCGTGCTTCTATCATCTCTCTTAGGCCCCTCTAAACTTTGACATCATGCATCATCATGCACTTTATATGTATATTTACTTCTTTCATTTCTTTCTTTAATTTCTTCGAGGAAGGATTTGGGATGAATAGCCTACAGTCGTGCTTCCTTCATCTCCTAGGCCCCTCGATAATTTTTCATGCATCTCATTAGACCACATAACCATAAATGGTCGGCTCTGCCGCTATATTTGGTGAAAGGTGGTATGCATTTCATCTGTAAATTCCTACTCTTGTAAATTTTTGGTATTCATTTTTTTAATCTTTCAAACAAAGTTTTAATTACTGTTACAAGGATGAATCTGGCATAAATTCCTCCTGTAAGACCAGTTTAATTTTAGAAAACTATTAAGATCTGATGTGCTAGTCCTAAATTCCAACATAAGTCCCGCTTGCTGTGTGCGTCAGGGCAATTGGTTGTGGCTGGACATTAGCTCTGATAGACTTCTGAAAGCTAGGCATGGATGGTGCACCGAAGGATTCGGAGTAACTACCTTTTAAAATTGTTGAAAAGATTAAATTTTTATGTGTTTTACTCTATGTCTTCACTTACCTAATAAGGATTGAGATCGTTAGGAATTGTGTATCTTATAAGTCTGTTCTAGACCTCTTCTTCTTCTACCAGTCTCTTGAACTTCTTCAAGCCAGACTCGTGTTAAGGACTGATAGGAACGAAACCCGGTTTCATAATTTCTAATAGGTCCTGCCAAGGGGAAACCTTTGGACAGCAGAAATACACCAGCTAGCATATGCTATGTGGAGTGTAACACTGTAAGTGGTCCTTCCAGGAAGAGTTTCGACTATTCAGTTACAAAGTCTGTGACTTGGTTGTATTCTTGGTGACGGGACAAGAAGGTTGGTAATTTGGACAGCCGGATCACAAAAGCCCTGACCTTCAAAATATCTTGAGGGTTTAAAAAAAAAAAATCACGTGAACAAAGGTGAGGAGATTAAACGATTTGTTCGCTCCCGCCCGTGTGTGGCTCTCGCATACGCGCTATGTCACCCACGCACTCTTGATGGTATCAGAGCGTGGATGTGGGACTTTTATATTTTATTCCTTTTATAAGATCATATTACGGTAATTCTGTTTCTTTTTTGTCAAAATGTTTTACTGCCAAATATATCACATATTTTTGTCTTTGATTTTTAAACTTATTTCTTAATTGTTCTTTTTGTACTACAGTATTGGTTGGTTTAATAGAAAATGTTAACTTATCAAAGATGAGTTTGCGGATTTCTATTGGAAGAGTTAATCCTTGTACAACATATGGTTGTGGAAGTTCTATAATATTCACAATTGTTTTGTAATATTCAAGTAAACTGCAAAATACTTCTTTTATTTGTGAGAAATTATCACAATTATGTAAAAGATGAATATAAACAGTAAATTTATCCACTACTTCTTTCATTATATCAAGTTTATAAAGACAGTAAGGAAAATTAACTAGAATTCAGAAAAGTAAACTTACTAGTGGCAAGTGAATAGTAAAATGAATACTTGTGAATAGTGAACAGTGAATATTGAAACTGGATTCAGCGAGTGATCAATAAAGTTGTATATCCTACTCAGTACTACCTTTGTAGTTAAGACTTACTTATCTTGGCCTGATGCAAATTATACTATATGAATGCAAAGATATCGAAGGAGTGGTTTTCTCGTGGTCATTCCTGGGATTGTATGGTAAATTTCGTTTGGCGCAAAACACAAAGCCTACAGGGCTCCATCTAATTATCAGAACTGAGACTTATAGCCAAGCTCGCTCTACGAAGTTCAGATAATAGACTTTCCTTTTGGGCTAGGGGATGCATTCCATAGAAATTGAACCATAACTTCAGAATTTGGTACTAAGAGAAAGCGTACCTTACATAATATCCGGATGCAAGATGGATGCATGAACCACGCTTTGATACCATCAAGAGTGCGTGGGTGACATAGGGCGTATGCGAGAGCCACACACGGGCGGGAGCGAACAAATCGTTTAATCTCCTCACCTTTGTTCACGTGATTTTTTTTTTTAAACCGTCAAGATATTTTGAAGGTCAGGGCTTTTGTGATCCGGCTGTCCAAATTACCAACCTTCCTGTCCCGTCACCAAGAATACAACCAAGTCCAAGACTTTGTAACTGAATAGTCAAAACTCTTCCTGGAAGGACCACTTACAGTGTTACACTCCACATAGCATATGCTAGCTGGTGTATTTCTGCTGTCCAAAGGTTTCCCCTTGGCAGGACCTATTAGAAATTATGAAACCGGGTTTCGTTCCTATCAGTCCTTAACACGAGTCTGGCTTGAAGAAGTTCAAGAGACTGGTAGAAGAAGAAGAGGTCTAGAACAGACTTATAAGATACACAATTCCTAACGATCTCAATCCTTATTAGGTAAGTGAAGACATAGAGTAAAACACATAAAAATTTAATCTTTTCAACAATTTTAAAAGGTAGTTACTCCGAATCCTTCGGTGCACCATCCATGCCTAGCTTTCAGAAGTCTATCAGAGCTAATGACCAGCCACAACCAATTGCCCTGACACACACAGCAAGCGGGACTTATGTTGGAATTTAGGACTAGCACATCGGATCTTAATAGTTTTCTAAAATTAAACTGGTCTTACGGGAGGAATTTATGCCGATTCATCCTTGTTACAGTAATTAAAACTTTGTTTGAAAGATTAAAAAAATGAATACCAAAAATTTACAAGAGTAGGAATTTACAGATGAAATGCATACCACCTTTCACCAAATATAGCGGCAGAGCCGACCATTTATGGTTATGTGGTCTAATGAGATGCATGAAAAATTATCGAGGGGCCTAGGAGATGAAGGAAGCACGACTGTAGGCTATTCATCCCAAATCCTTCCTCGAAGAAATTAAAGAAAGAAATGAAAGAAGTAAATATACATATAAAGTGCATGATGATGCATGATGTCAAAGTTTAGAGGGGCCTAAGAGAGATGATAGAAGCACGACTGTAGGCTTTCATCCTCAAATCCTTCCTCTAAGAAATTAATAGAAAAAAGAATAAAAACAGAGGCACAAGATTAGCTACATCTTAACCACTTAGGGTTCCCTTTCGGGATCCCCGAAGTGTTAACTAAATACTAAGTAGAGAAGAAAGGATCCAAACATACCATTATGTAAACTTGTCTTTATTTCTTCAAAAGCATGTTACAAGAGAGCTTGTTACAAGAGAGAGAGCCAAGAGAGAGAGAGACTTCACACCTTCACCTTCATCTTTTGCTATCCTTCCTCTCCTTTATCTTACACTAACTACTTCTATTTATAGGCAAAGGGTGAATCCTATTCCTAAGTACACATGTCACCATTTTAAGCTAAGTTGTAAGGTACTATTACACTTGTCAAGTTACTACAAAGATGGAAGTAAAAGGACTAAGGTACATATTTCAGGGTACTAGAATACCCTTAGCCCTTTTTGGTATTTACAACCTTGTCCACTGAGGTGTCACTTTAATGATTAAAGGAATGATTCCATGCAACACCCTCTACGCATGCAGCTGTGTACTCCGCTGGGGACTGTAGATTTGGTATTTCTTCAAGAACCACCCCGTGGCATTCCATGTAGTATAAAACTACTGTTTTCCACATTGGTTTGGTTCAGATGAGTAACCCATATTTCTGAGACGGGGTTCTTGCCTGGCATACTTTTATCCTTAGCATGCTCAAGTGTGATGAACACTACGTTTTGTAACCCGTGTTCAGGGTTAGCCGGTTTTATACTAGCCTGGCCTAGTTTACCCAATGTTTTTCATGCTTGGTACTACCATGGATCCTGTTGTAGCCCGGATCGAGGGTTAAGGACAATTATGTAGTTTTACATGGTTGTCCTATGAACCATGTGGTCCTTTATGGATTGGGCCAAAATCCTTGTGGTTTTGTTAAGGTCCACAAAAACCATCCCTAAGTTTAACGTCATTTGGGTGTGAGACGGATGGTTAGGGAATCACCCCTTTGTTCATTCTACATTTCCAGTAGATTTTGTGATGTTGACGGAGACTTTCCTTTGTTGTGTCTTCGTCGTACTATTTCATATTCAGTGTCTTCTTGTGGGGTCAATATTCTTTCTTGTTCGTCCTGTGGGTTTATGGGCCCACGATAGCTTCCGCTGTATTGTGTGAATTTTTGTTGGAGGAGAGCTTCTATTTCTCCAAGTATCTCTGTTTTGAAGGCCTCCATTGGTGATTGTGAGCTAGAGCCTGGTGATATTTGTTCAACTTGTTGAGCATCGTTTGCTGATGGAGTATCTTGGGCTTTGTAAAGTTGTAGATCAGCTAAGAGGCTTTTGTTCGAAGCTTCTAATCGCTGAATTAGTCTTTCTTTTGTAGCATTTTCTATTTGTAACTTGCTTATCCTCATAGAACAATTGGCCACTTGATCCAAGAGTTCTCTGTTTTTGTTCTTGATTGGCTCGCATTGTATACAAGTTGTGTTCCTCTGAGCCATGTTGGAAAAAGAAGGTTGTTGAGGAGGAGCATTACGCAATTTTGGATCTACGTAATATGTTGGGCCAATCATCGACTTGGCAAAAATCTGTGCTTGTTCGAGGGTCTCATATCCCTTGAAGAAAGGAGTGGGATAACCCTTTGTAGCTTCTGCAACATCTTCCCAATCAAGAAAAATGCCAGTATTGTGTCCTTGGTAGACGACGTAGAACTTCGCCTTGCCTTTCTTTGTTCGCAATTGTCCGTATAGGAAAGCAGCAGCATGTATGGCATTGGCTAATCCTGAGATAGCTTTATGTTGAGTGATGCACTTGTTTGCATTGTACCATATGTTGTCCAAACATATTTGCTCTTCATCACTGATCATATAGCCATTGCTATTTTCAAACTTCATGTGAGAGTTTTTGAACAGAATATGTTTTCCAAAGTTTATAGTTTCTGGGGGAGAGGGAATTTGTGTGGTGAGAAAGAAGGGAATGTGCGAGCTGCACTTGGTATTTGAATTACCGATTGTTCCCATTATCTTTGTGAGGTAAACGCCGTGTTTGTGGTGAGAAAGTATTATTCAATAATTGTGAGGGGGTTATCGGAGGAGAAGTTGTAGAGCTTTGTTCGGAGTTGTATTACTCCTTTGTATGAGATCTCGGATCATATCATCTTCTGTGTAATCATAAAATAGAGGAGGTTAACCAGGGTCCTGTAAAATTTGGTGTATCCTGGATAGTAAATCAGCAGTTTTGTTATCTACACCTTTTATATGTTCTATTGTAATTTTATATCCTCTATTATAAAAATGGTTTCTTAAAAGAACCCATCTCCTATGTTGTATTTTCCTTTCATTTAAATTATTATATGCCTTGACTATGGCTTCACAGTCTGTTCTAATTGTAAATGGTCGATTTGTTAAGAATATTTCCATACAATCAAGTCCTTTTAATATGGCCTCAATTTCGTATTCAACAGAGGTCAATGTTTTTATACTAAACTTTCCTGAGTTATACCTACTGATTTCTTCGATTGATTTGGGGTGTTGTTCGATGGTTTAATTTTTAAAATGGCTCCCACCCACCTTCACAACCATCGGTTTCTATTATTCGATAATCCTTATCTGTAGGTAATCTTAATGAGGGAATATTTAAGAAAAGATTTTTAATTTTTTGTACAAGAAGAATATCTTGATTATTCCATCTGTGTTCGCCATTCGATGAAGTTTTATGGTGTAAAGGTCCTAAATATTTTCCTAAGTTTTGTATAAAAGGTCTAGCTTGATTAGCTAAGCCTAAAAATGAGCGAATTTGTGTTAGCGATGTTAATTTATCAGGAAAGTCATGTATTTTTGTGGCAATATGGGGTTGTAACTTAATAGTACCATTGCCTAATTCCATTCCTAAGAATTTAATGTATTGTTTACCAATTTCCATTTTCTTTTTAGAAATAATTATACCATTATTCATAAATTCGGCAAATATGATTTTCAAATGACTTATATGTTCTTGAGGTGTTTTACTATAGACTAAAATATCATCTATATAAACTATAGCAAATTTCTTATGTTTTAAAAATATATCATCCATTCGTCTTTGAAAGACAGATGGAGCATTTTTTAATCCAAAGGGCATTACTAACCACTCGAAATGTCCTAAGGTAGAAAAGGCTGTCCATTCTATCGAGTCTTTATGCATTTTTATTTGGTGGAAACCTGATTTACAATCAAATTTGCTAAATATTGTACAATCTTGTATATGACTTAGCAAATAATCTCTTTCAGGTATTTTGTAAGAATCTTCATGTGTATTATCATTTAATCTTTTATAATTTATTACCATTCTAGTTTTTCCTCTAATTTGTTCGGCATGATTATTTACAATGAAGGCTGCACTAGAATGTCGAGAATTTGATTTTTGTATTAATTTATATTCTAATAATTCTTTCATGTGTAATATAAATTCTTCATTATCTTTAGGTGTATATTTCGCCTGTCCTGTATCTATTCGCATTTCAGGATTAATTATTTCTAATTTACAAATTGGTTTTGTAACATTCCAATGTTTAAGTGGATTGTCGTTTGCTATGATTTCTAGTTTTTCTAAATTTCTAATTATCTGTTGGATTTCATTGTTTGAGTCAAGACTATAATATAAAGATTTTCCTGTGATTAGATGTTCAAAATGTTCAGGTTCTATTATGCAGAAGTCATTCATTGTTCCTTTTTCTGAAGTTTCTGCAATATGTTCATTATATTGTAATTGAAGTGGAGGTAATCCACATTGATTTCGTGTACAGGCGCATGTGTTTGAAGAGATGTTAATGGGTTTTGTTTTTTTAGTTTTTTGAGTTTTGGAAGTCAGCTTAATGATTCCACCACGCGAAGTTGCCGACTCTGATTGGGTGATGCGACGGCGTGACGCGCGATATTCATTGGTAGAAACCGTGGGTGTAAGGGTAGAACCATCAAAGAGAAGAAGGGCCTCTTTGGTGATTAGAAGACCCGCATTGTGATTTAAAAGGAAATTTAAGCCTAAAAGCATATCGATAGAAGGGGGCATGTCAGTTTTGATATAAACGGTGTCAAGGGGGTAGGAAAGAGAATACTGTTTACAATGGTTGCAAAAAGCAATTGTGGAAGGTTTGAGTTGATGAGTATATATATGGGGAATATTATCAATACCATAACTGATCGTGGTTTGTGGGTCAGATATGGGCTGAGTATCATGTTCAGAAATAAAATGGGAAGAAAGGAGGTTTTTTGTACATCCTGTGTCAACATGGGCTATAAGAAATATCTCTTTGTTAGTGGAAAGAATTGTTAGTTTGACTTTGACCAAAAGAGTATGTAAAGTTGGTTGAGGTGAACATTGGAAAGTTGGAAAAGAAGCTGGGTCAGAGTTTGTGGAATATTCAGTGTTATATAGCTCGTTAGGCGGTGATTGAGAAGGTTGTTTTAATTGTAATAATTCAGTAATATATTGGACCTGTGATGTTAAGGTATGTAGGGTTGTGTGCATGGTTTGAATATCAGATTTAATAGTGACTATATCGGATTCGAGGGCTGAAATGCGAGTTTGGAGTTGGGCATTATTTGATTCAATTTGTGTTAATCGAAGATCAGAAGGTGCTGTGGGAGTTTGTATAACTGGTGTGTTTTGGGTTGAGGTAGGTGAGAGAAGAGTTATATTCGAATATTCGGGTGTGCGTAAAAATGGAGAGGTTTTGCCAGTAAGGCAAGAGTTACAGGCTTCTTTATAGCATTTGTTACATTGATACCGGTTTTGTAAAGATGGCCAAAAGCCACAGTAGAGACATCCTATTTGTAGGTTGCCTTTGTTGTTTATCCAATTATGAGAACAACTTGTCATTTAATAAATATGGTTTAAATTGATGTTGTGGAATAATTCTTCTATTGGTTTTTGTTCAAGATCTTCTTGTTCTATATCTTCCCTATCATGGATAGTAATTATACTATAAATGCTTTCGGTGTCGGAAACATCTTTATCAATTTCTAATAACGCTTGATTTGTATTTTGTACTAAATAAGCATTCTGAGTATATGTATTTTGTAGATTTGGGCAATTATTACTAAAATGTCCTGTATTGCCGCAGGTATAGCACTTTAATTGTTGTTTATATGTCCGTCTAGGGTCATATCGTCGAACATGTTTATCTTGAGATAAAAATGGTTTTCTAGCTGTAGATTTTCGGATAGAGTAATTGGAATTTGTTTTTCGAGGTTTACTAGTATAGCTATTTTGGCTTTTAGTGGAATTTGTATTGTATTTAGAATTCTGGTAATTTCTATTTTGTTTAGCTTGTTTTCTATAGAAGGGTATATTTCTATTGTATTGTTGTGGGACATACATTATATCGCAATATCTATTATCTCCCTTTAATTGTTTTTGTGCTAATTGGTCTGCACATTTAACTTTGAGTGTTTCCATTATAAATTGTACTTTTATACCGAGGCCGTGCATATCTGCTTTAGTTATATGCTCGGCCTTGTCTTTTATAAAATTATTCCAAGCTTCGAGTATTTGTTGTCCTAATATTCCAGGTAATTTTAAAAATAGTTTGTCACTTATTTCTTTATTAAAATATAATCCAGATTTTATTCCATAATACATGTAATCATTACAAAATTGTTTAATATATCGATAATCTGTTAAAGACATTTGTTCTAATGTTTTTAAGGCATCAGCCTGTTCTGTGGTGTTTCCTAAATTTGGGTCTTTTCCAGTGACTAATTGTCCTACATAATTTAAGAAATTGAATGGATTATTTCCTAGATTTATTAAATATTGATATGTGGGTTGATATTCTTGTTTAAACTTTTCCCATATCACTTTAACTGAGTCACCTAAATATGTTTCTAATCTAGCAAATAATTCTTCCGTTGTTAAATTTTCTACATTAAAATTTTTATAAATATCATTAGTAACTCTTTGTTTCCAAATAGCTATAACAGTATTCCATTTTTGTGGATCATGATGTGTTATATTTAATATAGCTCCTTGTTCATGATTCTGGAATATTATCGGTTCATCTGTAGGGTATCTTTGTCCTCTAGATTTCCATTGTGTATTATGATTAAAATTGTTGGTATTTCCCGGTAACCAAAATATATCTTTATGTTGTGCAGATGGTCTAGGTAGATTCATTCCAGATGATCCATCTTTAGTACTCATTGTTGTATCTCGTATGTGAGTATTGTGAGGTTGATTTGAAGCACTAGCTCTAGATTCTTGTGGTTCCATATATTCAGTATTTATATTATCTATAATTTCTTGTATATACTCACGTTCTGGATCTATAACATATTCGGTATTAATAATATTTGATATTTCTGATTCGAATTCTATGTCAGATTCATAGATAGTATTTGTATCGGGTGTTATAACAAGTTCTTTCTGGTTTTCTATAGCTTTTAATTTATTTTCTTGTTCTAACTTATCCTTTTTACATTGTTCTTCTACTAATTTGGTAATTATTGCTATATTATTTGTTAATTTATCGATTGATTGGTGCATTTCTTTTAAGGTATTTTTGATATCCATTTTGTTTTGTTTAATCACTAATTGATTCTGTATCAGTGTCTGTCTTAGGTTGGGTTAGGGTTGTATAATTTGTGAATTTTATTAATGTCTCTCCTTTAGCGGTTTGATACATTGAGTGTTCAGATGGAGTTATTGTCATTTGTGTATCGTTTTGCACTATTTGAGAAATGTTCCATGGTAATCCTGCATATTCAAAAGAGTCTATTTTAGGGGGAGTTATGGCTTTTACTCCTTTACTAGCCATACTTTCTACTATATCTTTTATATTTATTTTATAATTAGTGGTTGAATTTTGTATTCCGGCTCCTAGAAATCCAGTACAAATTATAAGATTGTTTCCTGTAAATTCTTCATATCCTTTAGTTTGTATTCCTATCTGTATATTGTTTATAAAAGCTTCTTTATCAATTAACATATCAGGGGTGAAGAATACTAATCCTACATTATTGTTCATATCTATTTCCATTAATTGTATTATTGAATTTGTGTTTTTCCATCTAGAATCATATATTGTTACCAGGGCTTTAGTGCCTAAGTGTTTTCGAGTAAGGGATTTTATTCCAACTACAAATATTCCAGTGTGTATTAATTTAATATGCTTTGGTTTTAATAATATTTTTAATTCTTTGTCCACCATTGGTAATCTGATGGTTTGTCCTTCTAAACAACTTACAATTTCTTCGTTTTTGTGTCTTATAAATACAATATCTCTTGGGAAGTTTGCTGTATTATATAAGGTTTTAGGGTTTAATAGATTTAAAGCATTATTCCTAAATATTTATATATTTTCATTTATATCTACAATTTCTGTTATTTTATTTTCTTGTGGGCTTTCTGAAGTTTTGGAGGACTGTCCTACTAGCTGTCTATTCGAAAATTTTCTTATCATTTTACTCATGATTTTTGCACGTAAAATTTAGCTAGGGGTTTTGGTTGTCTGAGTCTATCTATTCCTGTTGTCTTGTTAATATTTAGATTTTCCATTTGAGATAATATATCATTTACTGTGGTTTTCTTTGGTATTAAATCTTGTACTAAAAGTAAATCTTTGTGTAATTGTTCTAAGTTATTTAGGAGTTTTAAATGTAATAGTATAATTACATTATTTTGTTTAAGGAGAATTTTATTAGTGGGTTGTCCTGGATCATATTTTGATAAGCCTTTAGTTTCTAAGTGATATTCTTTGGCTTGTTGCAAAATTTGTTGATATATAAGGTTGTCTTCCATAGCCTAATATCCTATTTGTTTAATTATCTTTTCTAAATATTCTAATTTTTCCATTATTTGATCACACCTAATATTTACTTTATCACATCTTTCGTTTAATAAATTAAATATTTCTTTATACTTTATATGTCTATTTTGCTCTTGTTCAAAGAAAAAGATTAATTTATGTATATCTTCACTTGTTGGTAATTGTTGTAATTTTAATTGGTTTGTTACAGACATAATTTGTTCTAATTCACTTTTTATGTAATCTTGATTTTGTCTAAGTACGATTAATTCATTTTTATAATTTTTATTTTCTTGGTCCATTTAGTAATATTCTCCTGAATTATGATAATCTTCAAATAGGCTGTCATTTTCTTCATTTACTCTAATTATTTGTTCAAATTGTTTTAACAATATTCCAATTTCTTCAAATAATTCATAATTTTGTTGTCTAAATTCTTTTAGAAGTTTTCTTTCTTCTAGGGTAGGGCCGCGTGGTCCTAAATATCTTGGAGCAGTTAATCGATGTATACTATCATAATTATTTCTGATTTGTTGTTTCAAGATTACTATCTCATCACTTATATCTTTTTGTTTTTGGATTTCTATTTTCATTTCTTGAGTTTTTATATTTATTGTTTCGATTAAAGTTAAATTTCTATCAAATGGTTCATATCCGTAAGATATAGCTAATTTCATTTTCATATTTTCTATATTTTTATATCAGGGGAGGTCTTCGTCAGGTTGATCGAAATAACTCGAAATCCTATGTATACAATATTTTTGTCTTATTGATCTTGTGTCTTCTTTTAATTGTATATATTGTGATAATAATTTTGAATTTGTAGATTCTATGGATAATGCTAATTTATCAAATATAAGTTCTCTTATTTCACTGGGTAAAGTTATTCCTTGACTAATAGTTTCTTCAGGGAGCTCAATAATATTTAGTGCATGTTTAAAATATTCTAATAAGCTACAAAAAGCCATTTTCTTTCCGTTAGTTGTTTGACTAAGTTGTAAAGCAGATATGTATACTGTGTATGTTTCTACTAATTTTTGCATAATTATTAGAATAATTTGTTATCAATATGTTTATAATTCAAGATGACTCATGATGCAAATTGTGCTAATTCTTTTTGTTTATATTCTAAGATAGCCTTTAATCTATCTATTTGGTATATTCTTATTAGTATTGGTGGTTGATTATCTATTCTCCAACGTAAATTGTCTGGGATATTATCAAAGGGTTCATTATGATCTATTTCTGCCATTTTTCTTCTAAAATAATTAACTTCATTTTCTGTTTCTTTTATTTTATCTCTTAAGTTTTTTATTCCTCTTAACTGTCTTAGCCTATCTTGTGAACTCATGTTCCAATTAATGTTATTAAATATTAGAGTTTTTCTATTAATTTTGCATAATTATTCTATTTCGTAATTATCACTATCTTCAATGTCAATTGTGGTATTTAATTCATTTTTTTTATGCTCCATATATTGTTTAATATTTCCATAAATTTTTATTAAATTCTTAATTTGTTCAAATAATTTCTGATTATTTCTTTCAATTTTATTCATATGTTTTCTATCTTTTTTACTTATTACGACTTGATCTTTATTCATAATATTATGGATTCTGTTATAATTTTGTTGAATTTTAGTTCTTATACAAACAAGTTCATCACCAATATTTCTTTGGTGTAAAATTTCTATTTTAATTTCATGTTTTTTTATTTCTAGAGTTTCAGACATGAGTAATTCATATGTATAAGGATCAAATCCCATAGATGTGGGACTTTTTATATATATAATATAATATAAAGAGAAGAAGAAGAAGAAGAGAATAATGTTCTGCTGATTTGGGCTGCCTAGTAACTAAGACTATGCATACAACCCATGTGTAGTTTTGATATCAACAAGTGGCCGGAGTAGGAGCATGCAAGGCACTTTTGGTTGTGATCTTGTTGAGTAACCGAGTATCTTCATCACAAATAAGTGATATTCGCATAAAAAGATAGGATGACAACAAGAACAAATAAAAAAAATAAGAAATAATTAAAAAGAGATAGTTTATAGAGAATAAGTTTGGGGGTCAAATGCTCAAAATATTGTAAAACGGGTTTTTGGGGTGTAAAAGGATATGGGTCCCTAATTAGTGGAGAGGTAATCATTTGGTTAACTTATGAGATCAATAAAATAAACTTGATGACCATACTTTTGTTGGACTACGGTAATTTGGGGCTAGATCCTTAACTTTCACACACACACTTGAGGGCATCCTTATGAGTAAAGTATGACATCTAAGTGTTAATGGCAAGAAGTGTTGGAGTTGAAAATTAGAAAAAGATTGAGAGGTAACTTCAATCTAACATCTATCATATTGCATGCCTAAGCCAGGTTATGGTCTTTTCTTTTCTTTTGGGTCTCTTAATGATTTTCTTTGCGAGTTAGTTTTGTGTTTTCATT